>NC_031772.1:14640482-14825544 GCF_001522545.3 Parus major | reverse complement strand
AGAGAAAGCCATGGGTAAAGGAGGGAGCAGAATCAGGGCAGTGGAACAGACAGATCTTTGGGAAGTTTCCTGGTTTCAGGCTGAGCTGTGATGTCTGGGGGTGCTTTAGTGCAAACCCCACCTCAGGCAGGTGCCATCAGCTCAGGAGCTCTGGGCAGATGAGCAGGACAAACCCGTGCAGAATGTACCCATGGCAAGGTCAAAGTGGTGAAAAGGAGGCTTGAATTCTTTCTTTATGCAGATGTTTTCTGAATTAATGTTTTTTTTTCCTCAGGAAGATTCCTCCTCAGGAGTTTAAAGGATCACAATGGAGAGACTAAGACAGATTTCACCTAAATTCACAGCAACAGGAAATAGATTCTGTACTCTACTTTAGAAACAAACAATGTTTTATTCATTAACCTCTAATACCTTACTGTAAGTGAATATTTTCTTTCCTGGTAATTGTATAATTTAGATTTTGTTATTTCAGAGGGAGACAACAAACTATAGAATATTCTACAAATTCTGGAAGAACAAAAACTGAAGGAAGGTACAGTAAATATTCTCCAGGTATAGAACAGAGGGGAAAGAAGAGATGAAAAGGCTGTTGTGTGTTGTGTGATAGCTGTGCAGGAGTGGTGACACAGAAGCTCCTAAGAGATGACATAAATTGATGGAGACATTTTCTTCAGGTATTTCCTGTCCTTTGCTTCTTCTAATCCACTTTATGCAAAAATCTCTTGAAGGTAAATAATGTTTTATGCCTATAAATTATGCTTAGTTCTCTATAGTTAAAAAAAAACAAAATCAAAACAACAAAAAAACAAGGTAAAAAATAATTATCCAGATACCTATTTTTCTATATTTATTACCAAGACAATCCTAAAATATTCCCATATTTTATGGGAATGTCTCCATTCAACTCTGTTGGTACCTATTGTGAAGCTTTTATGCACCCAATCAATTTTCATCACTTAACTGTTTATGTTGAAGAACAAAAAATGATTAATTACAAAGTTATTGATATGTGCTTTAATATTTTTAATTTATAGAGGCAAATACTGCACTGTTCCAGTATTAAGATATTTATTTGTTAGAAACATTGATGTGCTGATGAACTTTGCAGTGAATTTGTTTTCATACCCCAGCTAGCCATTACACTTGAAGGTTGATTAAGAGCTGGTACTTTGTTAAATAGCAGCAGGTTTTCACAGACAGAAAATTAACTCTTAGGGGAGCAGAGCTCTGATGCATATTTAAGTAACACTTAGATGTGTGCAATTCATTACAAAACAACATCAAGAGCAAGAAGACACCAAATGTTTCATTTTCCTGGAAAGCAAACACAGAGATAACTGGAACTTGATATATTGTTGGTGTAAGTAGAGGAGCTTATACTTAAAGACATTAAACTTTTTCTTTTCATACTCAAAATTAGCTTTTTTAAAATCTTATTTGCATTATAGTTTTATACTTCACTGATACAACATGATATCCAGTAGATGTACTGAACCAGAAACACAACAGGGCTGGTAGAATTAAGATTTTTCCCCACTTTTTTATTTCTCTCTCTCTCTCTTTTTAAATTTTTTTAGTGATGGAACAGCTTTCATCGAATCTGCATTTTTTTAATAAGTAAATTTTAAAATTTAGATTACCATGCCCAGAATTTTGATCCCCTTCTCTCTTCTAACATTATTATCAATGTGCAATGGAAATTTATAGTAGCCCCAAACACATTAATTCCAAGTACCCAAGCAGGCACAAGGTGAGATTCTTGGGGGTGTTCTGTGCAGGGCTGATGCTCCTTGTGGTCCTTTTCCAGCTCAGGATACTCTATGAGTCAACCTCATGAAAAAAAATCATTGCAGGGATAAGCAGGTTTGGTTTTGATTCTCCTTGTACCTATTTTCTTGATTATTGATACCTTTTCTTATTTCTCAATTTATTATGCACTTTATACTCTTATTTTTAACAGTAGATTATTGCTTAAGATATATACTGGAGATGAACAATCTGATTCTGATGTCACCTGCATAGAATCAGTATAAATCAGCTTGGAATTCTGCTGTAGGGAAAGATCACTTGATCCTGTGGACTTAACCAGCTGCATTTTAGCTAATTAGTGTGCCCCCCTAAATGGGTTTAGGAGCAAACCTCTGTCCCAGATGAGAAGCTATCATGCTGTCTTGCTTGGCAGCACACACATTTTATTATAGAAACCTGTTCTATTTAGATGAAACATGCACTGGTATTTATCAGAAAATTTAAGAGAAAACCTGTGTGTCTGATCTGAAAGGTGATTCCTTTAACTTATAATTTTTTACTAGAAATCATGGAGCAAAGTGAAAGTTTTTCACCTCTTTCCTGTCTTTTCTCCTGTACCCAGAGTGACTCTGGCAGGAATCAGTGGTCCCTTTCTGGCCACAGTGACTCAGCCAGTGATGCTCAGCATGTCAATAGGAACTCATCCTATTAACCCCATGACTGCTGGATTGCCCTCCCAGACAGGCCTGTGC
Source organism: Parus major (assembly GCF_001522545.3). Classification (NCBI taxonomy): domain Eukaryota; kingdom Metazoa; phylum Chordata; class Aves; order Passeriformes; family Paridae; genus Parus; species Parus major. Next base: position 14,823,043 of record NC_031772.1, on the reverse strand, counting down.
CCAGGGAAATAAAACCTCACAAGTTTTTTGATGCAGGAAAGGATGAGGGTTTTGTTCATGCAGGTTTACTTTCTGAAGTCTGGTTGTTTAGCCCAGGAATTTGTTATAAATGAGATGAAATTGGTTTTGAAGAGAGTTATGGTCATGATAAGTGATGTGGGAGCTCGATCTCTTCTGGGCTGAGTTCTCTTAGGATGCTCTACTGGGAGTTTTGCTTATCTCACTTTTGTGTCAGAAAGAATACTCCAAAGGCTCATTAGGCTCTTGTTTCTTGTGTTTATTAATATATTATCAAAAGACTTGGCAGTCTTTTTTGGATTTTTTGCTTAAGTTTAACTTACTATTGACTGGCTCAAATTGGCTCGAATGGCACAAAATGGCCTTGAAATATGCAGTTCTTTTATCTTTATACTCATTTTCACTCAATTAACAATAGACACATAAAGTATTTTTTTTAGTGACTTGATGGCCTATGTGCTGCACTGTGGCATTTTTTATTTAATCACTTCCTACTATTCAAAAACCTCTGGAAGAAGAAGAAGAAAAAAGGACAAGAGAGACCACCTTAAATCTTCTATTTTGTCTTCTGTTCTCTAAACTAGTTTAAACTTTAACTTTTTCACTCAGTGACTTAAGAAAACTCTTTAATTTACACACTCATGCTCTTAGCTTTTTTATTTAACCTTTACAGTTGTTTTTACAGTGTTATATGAAATTTAGTGTTTTCTTGGATGTCAGAGCCAGGTATCAGAGATAAGGGCACACTCTCTGTGCCCCTGACTCCAACAGATAAGCACACCTAAAAAACCACTTCAGGTTAGCAGAAAATGGGTGAAAGTGCTTTCAGTGACTAACCAGGTAGCAAGAAAAAAGACATTTGTTTTCCCATTTTGGAGGGTGCTGTAGAGAGGATGAATTTAGATTTGACTGTGTAACTTATGCTGTGAGGACAAAAAAGATGTAATGTACATCTGTAGACTGTGCTAACTTTATACTTTTGTGTACAAAAGATTTTCCTCCTCATGGAAACTGGCTGTTCACTTGAAGTGCAATGAGCTCCAGATAAACAGCTTAGATTGTAGTTCTAAGTCCCTCTAATGGGATGGACATGTGGAAAGGGCAAAGCCACCAGAGGAAGGAAGAGCAGGAATGCAGAAACAAACCCTAATAGACTCTCCATGGATGTCCAAAACCTTGATCTGTTTAAACTCATTGTCTTGGCCTGCCGAGGTCTTCTGCAGCCCTGGCCTGGGTGAATCAGTGCCCTTAAAGCTGGAAAAGCTAATTGATGGTTGATATATTCTTGGGTCACCCACAGGCCCCTTTTGGTTGATTTTTTTCCTAAATCTCTGCTGCTGTCAGCCATGCATGCCCTCAAAAAACAGGATTTTTTAACTTGACCAACACTGATTCTCCCTGAACACATTGTCAAAGGGATGAATCAAGAGGTAAAAAATCTACAAAATCTCTATAGAAATTCTAACTGTTTATTATTAACAACTACCTTAAAACAAACTTACTTAAGGTGCTAAAAAAGACAACAAGCACTAGCATTTTATTAATTGCAAAATGAAAGAAAAAAGCACCTTTGGCAATGCTAAACAGGAAGTTTTCACTTATGGTTAAAAAACTAATTTGCTGTAGGGCAATGCAATCTCCAAATCCTTATCCTCCTCAGTGACTGATCATTCTTCATCCCATGGCTGGCTGAACAATTACTGATCTTTTTTTATTTGGTTAGTAGGATGCTTCCTTTCTGCATCTGGGGCCATAGGACTTTGTAGCAGAACACATTACCATGCCTCTGTAAATCAAAAAATATGTTACCTAGCTCCCTGAGCACAAGAGACCCAGGTTTATAAGTGCCATTACAGAAAAAGAAATCCATGACAACAAACATGGGGACTGCATATGTAATTTCCCTGTCACCATTCACCCTCCAACACACACCACTAACAGATTTTTGGCACGACATTTTAATGGAAAGGGATTTTAAAGTTGCACACAAATAGCATTTTTCACTTTCAGAAATATTTGATGTTTAATTTGTTTAATTTTATCTTTCTCCCTGTCTTTCTATTAATTTTTGGCAGTGAAAAGTAAAGAATGGCCAAGGCAGTGACCTGAGAGCCTCACAAAGAGCAATGTTAGATGCAGAAATATGATGTTTATTTACCCTTACATTGTGGTACACGGGATTTTGCTTTAATTTTTCATACTCTGTGCACTCATCATGCCCTCTAAAGCAATCTCTGCAGTTCTGCAAATTCCAAATTTTTTTATGTTTCCTATTTGCTACAAACTTGTGAATTTAGGGATTCCCAGTTTCACTGAGTGACTGAGATCACTCTGAGCACTTGTTCTAGGTTTTGATCTGTTTCCAGATGAGCTGCCTTTGGCTTGGAGGTGTGGTTGTCTTGCTCACTGGGTCATGCCTACTTTCCCCTCTGCTCTGACAGCCTGTCAGCTCTGTTGATATCTCTATTTCTCTGTTTAGACCCTCTCTGGTCTCCTTTTTTAGAACTTATTCAGCTTCTCCTTTCCCTGTTCCATCTCACTTTAAGCCAACCAAGATTTTGTTTACTGCAAGGCCTAACAACTCGATAGGATAGAATATATATGGTGGTATTTCTTCTGTATCTTACCCAGCTTGGGTTATGCTAATAACAATATTGAGCACATTTATACAACTGGAAGTAATTGCACAGAGATTAACTAATTATTCAGCACAGGGGGTAAATTAAGGGAGAATTATCATTTGTTTTTTAAATAGAATGAAAGCTAAAGTGACTTGTTCAAGTTCTACAAGTTTGTGTAACAGGTAGAGGTCTTGCAACTTTTTTCATTTTTTGAGAAATCAGTTTATAATGCTTTTCAACACAGTGTATTTTAGCAGTTTACTATAGCAAGGTAGTCTTGATAAATGCATTTCTCATTGCAATACCAGTGCTGTTTTAGCTGAGCACCTATGAAGCATGAATGTTTTCTATAATTAAACCTGTGAACACCTAAAGCAAAAATTACTGGATAGACCAGATTCACTTTGACATGGAGGAAGTTTAGGCTATGCCAATACAGGCTGATTGTATAAATCACAACAGATAAATCAATTGATTCTAGTTTTTTGCTTTGGTTGCATTGAAAACTATCATCTTTATCATCCAGTATGACACAACCACTACTTTATAAAAAAATACAGTTCAGAAAAATCTAACTACATTTCAGTCTAGGGCATTGCTGAAAGAAACAATGAAGGAAAAGAAACTTACTACAAAGTGTTCTAAAATAAAGCAAGTTCTTCTTTTTGGTTTCCTGTGCTACTATTTCAGGACAGTAAAAAAATTTAATTAACTTTAAACAAAATTGGTTAATTTTACATGAATCTGTAGGACAAAGCACAAGGTTTTATGCAGACTTTTGCCTGAAGGCATAAAGCAGTACCTGGGATCCCCAGAGCAGCCCTGCATTCTTCAAAGGTTGTGCAAAATTATTCTACACTACTGTTTTGCTGCAAAATAATGCTCTGGGCATCTTCCTAAATATAGGAGCTTGTGAAATCACTAAAATTGATTTTTTAAATTTATTTTTTTAAAATCTGCTTTGGATTCTATCCACTTAATCCATTATATGTGGTCTCTTTGAGTGAACATTGTATTTGCTCCAGCCTATCACTAAAGTACGAATTGAAAATATGAGTAGAAGTGGGCCCAGGACTGACTCACATAGAACTCTGCTTAAAATGCTTTTCTGTTTGACAGCAAACTGTTGGTTACTGCACATATATGAAGTTTTGTGCCCAGCTTTTGTCTTCATCAACCCCAAACTTCCCAGTTTGACACACACAACAGTGTCCCAAGGGATGGCATCAGGTGCAGTGCTGAAGCCAAGACAGATTGTCTCTAATGCCTCCCCCTTATCTGCAAGACCCATTATCCTGTCATGAAAGGAAATTGGATTGTTTTGATGAGATTTGTTCTTGACAGATCCATGTTAGCTGCTTTTTATCACGTTTACTATCCTGTAGGTGCTTTTAAATTGACTCTTAGGTGATTTGTTCTGGTATCTCTCTGAACACTGACGTTAGACTGGCTGATCTATAATTTTCTGTTCCCTTTCCCTCATTTTGGAAATACCCATGAAGTTTGCCCTTCACCAGTCCTTTACAAACTTCCCTTATATCTTCAACAAATTCTTGAAAATAAGCTTTAATGACTCACAGATTGCATTGGCTGGTTTCCTGTGCAACCTAGGTGAACTGGATCTGGTCCTGTCAATTTGGATACATTGAATTTATCCAAATATTTTTCACACCTTCCTATTTTTTCAGGGTTTTTTTTGGGGGTTTTTTTGGTTTTTTTTTTGGTTTTTTTTTTTTTTTTTTTTTTTTTTTTTTGTTTTTTTTTTTGAGCACTGTGGTCTATTCATCATTAATTCTGCTCTAATGCATAAAAAATTTTAAACTACTGACTGATATACTCTTTTAGAGGTTTACATGCACATATTATAAACATCCCATTGTACATGGACAACCCATTTTATTAATTTTATTAATGTTCATCCCATTTAAACCCTCAAGATGAGCTTTACAAGGCATTTGAATTATTTTCAAATCATACAGTTACATGCAGGAACAAGGAAATTGCATTACTGGGGAAATCACAGCTACTGAAAGCTGTCTGTGATCTAATAGCAGGTGACAATATATTTTAAGCAGAGGTGTAAGTGAAGAGAGGATAAACCCTCCATCCCCAATACCTTTCCAGGAGTAACTGAAAAGTAAATTTAATTCTGAGTATGTGGTTTCTCTAATAAAAAACAATTTATTTTTAATGTCTGATTCTGTCAATTGTAAAGATGGATTCTTGAAGTTAAGTAAAATGTTGACTGTTTGAATCTAAACTTTAGCTCTATTCTATCTATCTATCTATCATCTATCTATCATCTATCTATCTATCTATCTATCTATCTATCTATCTATCTATCTATATCTATCTATCTATCTATCTATCTATCTATCTATCTCTTTTATCTCTATTGTGTATATTTTTAAAGAAAAATATCCAAGCAGTATTTTCAAATTTTGGATCAGTTTTTGCTTTTGAAGAGCAAATACTGGAAAGAACTTTGTAATGTGCTGTCTTGTGGGGTTTTTTCCCCTTTGTTTTCTATATGCAGAAGGGATTTTTATCTCTGTGTGGGTCTCCAATTCAGATGCATTATCTTTTGCTCAATTTAGACAAAACTTTTGTTACTATGGATTTTCAAAATTGCTCAATTTTCCAGGCTTGTGCAAGAACCTCCCCCTTCAGCCCAAGCCAATATTTCAGTATTTCTCATCCAGCATGCAATGCATCACTTCTCTCAATGGTAGCAAGGAGAGTGTGCAGTGTTCCTGAAAGTGCCAGAGATGCTTTATGGAACAATCAAAATCCTCAAGGACAATTTGTGTGCAGCCAATGCTGACTCAGCAGAGTTCAAGGCATCTTTTAAAACTACATGTAAACACTGGTTGTTTTGATGGCTTTCAAAGGCAACATAATTTGGGGAGAATGTCTATGGCCTTGTGGTATTGTCTAAAGTTTTCTTTAGAAATGTAGTCTGGAATGCAGAATTCATATGTGAATTTAATAATAAATTCTATTTATATAAATAGAATATTAAACAATTTATAATTTATAAGTATAATATAATATGCAAAATATAATATAATATAATATAATATAATATAATATAATATAATATAATATAATATAATATAATATAATTTATATTTATAATTTAAACCTCGTTACTCTTGGAACAGATCTGAAAATAATGCTTGTCTGCTGGTGGGAGGTTCTTGCTCTGGATTTACTCTGGAGTACTGGTGAAGTGTCGTTTTTTGAAAAATATCTGTTTATTGTGGCCCAGAAAGGCCCCTGCAAAGAGAAAGAGGCGGAAACATCTCTTCCCTATCTGCAATTTGTCTTTTGTCTTTTTGATAAAAAACCCAACAGCAGCACATTGCCTAAGCTGCAGGAAGAACAATGATAATATTGCCAGGTTTAGCAGTAACATTTTAGAAAGGAAATTCCCCCAAGTGTTTTGAAGGACCTTTTAGTGACTAGAAACTATTTAGATTAAAATAGAGAAATCAGCCATCACAGTTCAGCATCTTTAGCACATTTCTGTATTAAAGCTCTGTATATTTTTCTGGAATCATACCTGACCGTGAATGCTCATTTTGCCACTTTCCCCACATGCTTTGTGTGCTGTAAACTGACCCAGCAAAGGCCTTTGCTTCACCTGAGCTCCCTGTGCCAGGAAAATCTCTGTTCATCTGGTACCTCTATTCAGCTTTTCTATTTCTAGCTGATTATTTCAGGATGGGGTCTTCCTGAGGAAGCTGGGTTGTTCTGCTTTCCACCATATTCTGTAACTTTGTAGTTTTGTTCCCATTAGATAAAACCAGAAAAAACCTGAATGTTTTGGTCTGCAAGTGGTGGCTGGTTGGAGAAAGCTGTAGGTCCTGACAGCCTGAGGATGTGATGTGGATGTGAGAGATGCTGATCTGTCTTGACTCAGAAAGATCTGGAATATGATATTCTGGCTGAGATGCAGCAGGGTAATTAATCCATGTGATTCTATATCATTCTAAGTAAGGAACCTGCACTTGGCTTTCACCCAGTCTAGGATATGTTTTATCTTTTATAGTGTTTATCACACTTTTTGGCCTGGCAATCAATATGTGCTATTGAAACAGGAATATTGCAGCTCTAGTGAAATGTCCCCATGGCAGAAATGGTTGTGTCAGTATTTTCTCCTTATTTGTCAGCAGTCCTTCATTCTCTTGGAGATTCCAGCTGTAGAAGCACTGGACAACTGATGAGATATGCAGGCAGTGTCAGGCTGTGACTGCAGCCTGTTTTACAAATTCACAAGTCTCACAGTCAGTTTTGAATGTTTAAGGGGTGAGATAGAGAGCTCTAAAACATTGAGAATACCAAAAGTTTAGGGATGTGTTTGCTAAGAGAGGGAGAGAGTGAATATCTAAATTCTTGATGAAATAATAATATGGTAGGCTAAAATGTTTTTCATGTAAATGGGATATTTAATTTTTTTATTTCATATTCTACTTAAAAGGCAAGCTGTACTTGCAAGCTGATAAGTGGTGCAGTTGTCATGATATATCACTAAAGGCATTTTAAATGTCATATGCAATGGTTTCCTTCCCTTTTCCGGTGGGGAAAGTGGCTGTCCATGAAACATATTCTGGCATTCCTTTTAATGTATGTGTAATTCTAAAGATCAATTCACTTATATTCTGCATAGTGGGAATGCAGATCCAACCTACAGCATGGCAAATCTAAATACAGGATATTTTCACCTTGTTTTTGGTTCAATGTGCTTCTGAAAATTGCAGTCTTGGCTCTCATTGTGTCATTATCTGCTTGCAGTTTGTTGAACTTATTCTTCCTGGAGGTAGAGCCCTTCACATTCACCCTCTTACTCTCTGAAAAATGAGCAGGAAATGTTTTGAATAACCAGTTATTGCTCTGGAATCCATTAGAGATTTCACTTTCCCCCACAATTGCTGTGCTGTTTGTTTCCAGTGTAGCAGTAGTCAAAATTACAGGTTTACTTTGCCTTTTATATGCAAAATATAAGCTGTGGATTAAATCCCTGTGAGATAGTCAGGGATGTCATGAGTGTTAAGAGGAGTATCCAGGAGCCAGAAAATGTGAGATGATTTGTTAATCGGGATATAAAGAATACAGGCCTTGGGATGAGGATCAAAATAGAATTGCCTAAAACTCGTATTTTTTTGATGGATCTTCTCTGTTTTCATTACTTTCTTTTTTATCCTTGAAACTTGGATGAGCCAAGTTTGTGTTATCATTGGGTCATGTGACAGGCTGAGACTTTTGTTTAACATTGCATACTTAGAAAGAACAATTAGGTTAAATTCTTGTTGACACAATCTCCTTGTCAGTTGTGCTTTCACCTTTATCTTCTGCAAATCAGAGGGAGTGGAAATAAATATTGAATCAGTGAGACCACATGCAGGTCCTTGGTGTTTGTAGATACAACAAGCCTGTCACATTTAGGAATGCTTTCCCTGAAAAACATAACGGGTGGCTGGTATAAACATGGAATTTAGGAATACATAGGAAGAGATAATAGAACCCTTCTCATAAGTCCATCTGTCAAGATCGACCCTTTCCTATTTTTTTAAAAAAATATGATTTTCTTTTTTAAAACTGGGCACCAGCTTTTATCACAATATGAGAATTTGTTCTATTTGATCAAATAATATATTTCTCTATCTTTCCCTTACTAGTGTTAAAAAAATTAGATTACTTTATTTAAAAAGAAATGGAAGTGAAAGAATAAAATTCAGTTTATGAAAATTTTGTTTTACACCAAGACAAAGAGAATGTTCACCCTTCTCAGCTAATTAAAAGTTGTCCTTGGATATGGAACATGAATGACTGTAAGTGTTGGACTCATTCTGCCACACTGATTATGTGGAATATTGTTGGATAAGATGTCAGGAGACAGGGCTGCTGTGCCTTTTTGTAAGGGATAATGGAGAGTAAAATCTATAATAAGATAGCTTTATACAGAACATAAATTAAGGTTTAGGTATTGTGGCTATGGTACATTTTACAAATATATTTTTTAATATTTATTTTACTATTTTTTAAAAAAAATTGAAATGTCTATATTTAATGCTCCTTTTTATTCACAAAGTATCCAGAAAGGATTAGGGTGTGATTGTCTGGAGGAGCTCTCTGTGCAATCGTGCTGTTGGGACAGACAGGTCTTGAAACGATCCAGAGGTGTCACAAAAATGTGGAAATGGCTTTGGATTAAATTTATATACAACTTGTGATAGACATGATCCCAGGGGGAAAAAAAAAAGTATTTTTCTTATCCATAAGCTACTAACACAAAATTTAATATTCTTGATTTATTTAATTTATAAATTATAATTTTTCATATATGCCATATAGTGAATATTTAACAGCTTTAAATTTCCCTTAGAACAAAGTTTCAAGGACATGTAACTCTGGAAATCTCTCAATCCTTCCTGAAAATTTGAGAATTATTTTCATCTGGGCAGGAAGCAAAGGGGAGCAGCTTTTGAGGACCCATGGCTTTTCTAGCACACCTGTCCTGTATAAACATCTTGGAAGAGTTATATATGTGAAGAACAAGAATAAGAATTATTGCTCAAACTCCACTATGAAAGTGCAAGCATTATCAAAGTGGTTCAATAGTGTCTTTCTGAGAGAGGGAGAGGCTCATATACCTGAGATTGTGTTTCAAATGAAGAGTGTTCCTCAGTTGTTCCCATCACCTCCATCCATTACTTGAATACTTTTAGAAGATCCTCAACCAAGAAATTCTCTATTTGCCAAGAAACAAATTCATAGATAATAATTGTCATCAACCTCTTTAATTCCAACTCTATATCCATCAACAGCTTCAAGCTCTTTAAGAAGCAACTTGTATTCTTTTCAGCACTGTCACATTTTCAAAAGTAACTTAGGAGCCCCAGGGCAAGATTTTTCCTGTTTTGATTTCAAAGAGAGACAAGTCTCTGAGCTTTTTGAAATTCTTGCTATATCTTCAGGTGAAAAAGTACTTGGAAAACATTAATTTAAGCCTCTTGTTAAAAGTTAATGCAGAGATCTGAAATCACTTGCTACTTTTCTAAAATGAAGCACAACTGTCTTCTAATTAGCTCATTTTGCTTATTAAATATTTTTCCTTTTTGTATAGAAAATATTTCAACAGAATGGTAATTGAAAATTTTTTTTAAAATAGAATTTAAATTATGAATGATACTGTTAGGGAAGACAGCTATTTAAAATAGACAGTTTGTGAAATGTTGTGGAAAGTGCATTATAAACTGTGAAGGACTTCACAGAAATAATAACAGGACAAGTTTGTGTCAGGTAACAGAAGCCCAGAGGCAGAAACTGATATATTATAAAGGACAGAATTTATGGCTCATTAGATAAAGTCCCAATTCAGCCTGGTGTTCAAACACATGATGCTGGGGGGGGAAAAGACGTGTAATTAATCAGGCAGACAATTAAGAGAAAAGCCAGATCTGAAGCTGTGTAAAAGTTTATCATTGGAAGCAGTCAGTGGCTCCTTCCTATTCCAGCTGGAGGAGTGGGGAGTGTGCAAACCACGGAGGGCACCAGCCACTGACTTCAGAACAGCAGTGACAAAGAGTCTCACAATGGGTTGATATTCCTTCATTTATTCCAGAACTTTCTGCCTCCAGTCCCATAGGCCCTGTTGGGCTGGGTACTTTTTATTGCATATTTGTAAAATACCTACAAAAGGACTTGTCTAAACACAGAGGTGTTAAAGGGGCACAAGGGGCCGAGGGGATAGGGCAGAGCTGTAAATGTGAGGCTGCAGAGAATCTCCTGCCAGCTGTCACCAGCTGTGCACTGCCTTGTCTGCCTCGTTCCATCCTCCAGCACACCCCTGCCCACCCAAAATTGATGCCTCTGTTGAACTTCGAGCCTTTGCCTGGGATGTTTAGTGGCTGCTCAGGAAAAGTGAGGAAAAATGCATTGTTCCATATAGGAAATCCTGGGGAAAAAAAGCTGCTTTCTGCCTGCTGTACTTGACATCAAGTATTCATTAATGCTGCAGCTTACTCTTTGTCAGGCCTGTCATGTTTGTGCTTATTGCTGAGGTTATTTTTGAACATTAATTGGCAGTTTAAGTAACCTTGTCCAATGCTCTTTTGCTGCTTCTTTTCCCTTGGCCGCTTTTCGCTTCTCATTCTCTGCACCTTCTAATAAATATTTCAAATTTAGTTGTTGCTTTTTATTGCACTTTGGTCACAGAAGACCGAGAGATTGGCTTAATCTGCACTCTGGAATGTAGATAAGCCAAAAAAGAAAGAGGGAGCAGAGAATTCCTGGGTCAATGATTTTGGGAATAATGACATAAATACAATAATTCAAAAAGTCTTCTAGAACTAATTTCAGTCAGTCTGCAATGGTGCATTTTGATTTCTTTGGGAATGTATTATTTTTTAAAAGGGCAATGGAATTATCAGAGGAGGAGGGAATTGTGATGCACTGGAAAAAGAGTAAAATGAGGATTACTTCCCTTGTCGACATGCTTTTTAAGATTTGTTTAATATCCTTACTTAAGGGTATTAAATTTTTTGGCCTTTACTGTTACATTGTTAGAAAATTAAGAAGTAAAATTCAAAAATGTGTATTTTACAAAAGGACAAGAATGTATGCATGGGGGATGAGTGAATTTGGTGGGTATTGCTCCAGGATTCAGTGGTGCAGGGGATACAGAGCTGGCTGCAAAGTGTTGATGTTGCAGCAGAGCTGAGCAATTCCCTTATCCCACATCTTCATTAACTTCCTTTTCATCTTCCTAAATAAGTATCTCTACATTCTCCAACACAACCACTCTTCCCAAATAACATAATTACACTAATACAATTTAGTAGCTTTTTCCTTTACCCTTCAACTCACATTTCTGTCTCAGATATATTTTTACCTGAGGAACATCAAGCAAACATTACAGCCTCGCACTCTGCATCATGGTCAGTCCTTATCTTCATTTGTTATTGACTTCTGGTTTGTCAGGTTTGTATTTTTTCACCTGGTTTTGGATTAGTGAATGTATTTGCAATTTAATATCTGCATAAATTAAGTGATTTTTTAAATTGCAATCTTTATGTGGGATAACTTTTAGAAAGGCAAAAAGGACTTGGATATAATTTCTGTAATTGTCAAATTATGTGTTATTTGGAAAGCACAAGACACTGAAAAGAAGAATGATACAGTGAATCACAAAACAGTAAAATTTTGGGTGTATTTAGTGAGATGATATTCTGATTATCATCTCAATGTTAAAAATACACCAAAGATTCCTGCCCCAGGCAGAAACTGTGACTGGATTTGATTCTTGTGTAAAGGGGGGAACAGTTTCTTGTGTATGAAAAATTCTGGAATATGTTATTATGATTACAACAACAACAACAACAACAATAATAATAATAATAAGTTCAGTGCTTAGCAGGTACACAGAGTTTCAGTGAGCTTACAGTAACACATTGGATTGTTTTTATTTATTTTTTTTTTTGTGTCTTGTTCACTACACTACTGGCATTTTAAGGCTTCAAAGGACCAGGTAATTTTAAAATTCCTTTGAGACTTAGATACTCCTGATGCTATTGTCATGTGATGCTCTCTTCCATGGATAATTGGAGTGTCTTTGCTTTAATCAGATTGCTTTGGTGAGGCTGGTGCTGGGAAGGTTAGTGGTCATTCATGATAGGATTAATGAAGCTCCCTTAAATTTACAAAATTTAAAAAATTCTCTGTGTCCCTGAATCCAGGCAGTCCAGAGGGAGTAGATGTAGTGGGAGAGATCACCCCTGAGAAGATCTATAAACCAGTTGAGCTGAACTCAAATTTTTACATGTATTTTATCATAAAATGTGCCACAATGACCTTGATCTGCAAGCTCAGGAGCTGGGATTCTCCTCTTGCCTGTTCCAGTTCAGAACTTTTGCTGCCTGCATTTTTCTACACAACCAGCACAGCCCTCTGCAGCACTAGATCTCTTCTGTGTGGAAGTGCTGTTCAATTCAGGCTTCCAATTTTCCCAAAAAGTAGTTTTGTGAGTCGGTTCTCATCTCACACTGTTAGGGGAATTGAATGGAGTGAAAAGAGCCCCTCAGTGAAGTCAGTGCTCTGGCTGCAGCTGTAGGACTCTGATATCCTTGTGTTATAATGCAGGTCATTTCCTGGGGATTGTCTGATATTTGTCATACTCACATTCCAGCAGGATCACTTTTGAGTCAGCTGCAAGCACCTCATGGGTGATAGGTTGCATAGACAGAATTTCCTGTCATGCTTTTATGAGAAGAGGAATCAAGACACTATTTATGTGTGAGGCAGAAACCTTGCTATTGCCCTGAATGGTTGCAGTAAGCTGCCAAAAGGAAGTTTGTGCTGTGAAATAGAGGGGAAACTCTGGATATCATCATTATCAACTGCATGTGATTGTGTGGAGATCGCAGTTGTAGGATAATGGAAAGCTTGGTGCAGTATGATTATGTGTAAACTCAATCTGCTGTGACATGAATGATCACTCTGTGTCAGCTGTAACGGGGGAAATGATGAGGCTTTGCCATTGTGAACAAAGACTGGCAAAGGCTGTGAACATGAAGCCAAAAGCTCCAAGTGTGAAAATAGAAAATAGTTTAAGCATAAGGGGAAAAAATAGCAAGATAGAGTAAAAAACGATTTTATTCCACAGGAGACATTTCAAAAATAATTGCTACACTTCGGTATGATTAATGAAACCCCAGCATTCTGCAGAATAAAAATTGATGCTGGAATAATAGGAGCTTATTTGACACATCATCATCTGAGACATGAAACAATGAGTCTAGTTGCTTTAATTATAGGACTGCATAGCTCCTATATGGATATTTCCTACCTAAATCCTTTAACCTAGCTTGAAAGAAAATTTTACTTAAAGAGCATTTATCAAATTCTCCAAGAAAAAAATATATAATTGTTTTAAGAGAAGGCCTTTTGTATTCTCTAGGGTACAAAATCGGTGGAGTTATTTTTGATTTGTTGTTATTTGGTTGGTTTTTGTGGGGGGTGTTCTGTTTTATTTGGGGGGAGGTTGCTTGTTTTATTTTATTTGGTTTGGTTTTTTTGGGGGGAGGGATTTGTTTTACTTAAGTGCTAACTGGAAAAGTTTTTATTTTTCTGGAAAAGAAACTGGAAAGGTTTATATTTTGCCTTCTGTTTGATAATATTTCAACACCGTAAGGAATAAAGATGAACATCTGTAGAGGTGTAACCAAACCTGTAAAAAGTTTGGAATGAAATATGATGTACTTGGGAATTTGTTAGGATGTGTTTGTCATCAGCCTCACACACAGAAGGATGGTTCTGCTCCTTCTCTCTATACTGTGTGCTTCTGATCTTTGTTTAATTGTTGTTAAATTCCAATATTCTGATAAATAACTTATTACTCAGACATGAAATTCTCCTTTGCTATCTAAACAACACAACACACTTTTTTTACAGAATTACTTAATTTTGCTTAGGATTTATTCCAGTTCAGCTTTGGAGAAGGATGTTCATTAATCCAAACCCTCCAAATGTAAAAGATGTGCCTTGTTCTACAGATTCTACACCTGAGTGTGCAGCTGCATTGCTAAATCATGCTAATGTGGTCAGAGAGCAAGAAGACTTTGTCAAGCACTGGACAAATTATTTCTGCTTGCTTGCAATTGCAGCTCTGCCATGTTTTCCTCTTCATTTTCATTCTGATCTTAGCAAATTCTCTGGTTTAATATGTCACTGTCACCTGCAGTAGCAGAGGTGCAAAATATGGTCCAGATATTGCTGCAAACTGTTTTTTGAAAACATTGTGCGCAGGACAACCTATTTTTATTTCACAGTTTCTTTGCTGATAGCTGCAATAATTTGATAGCATAATTGTGGAAGAAAGAGTCAGACAGCTTGAAATGATGTTAAACATTTTTAGCTCCTGCTGAAAGAGAAAAGAACAGTGGCATGCTATGAAAAACAAAAAATCCATAAGCAGCATTATGTCTTCCAAGAGGAAAAAATCACTGAAGTGTAGAAGTTTGAAGGCAGTCTGCTGGTCTCTTGTGCTGAATTCCTGAAGTGAGAGGCCAAGAAGAGCAGAACACTGTTCATCCATGTCTGCAAAAGATCCCCTCTGTTCTGTGCTCCTTAACTAAAGAGTTTTTGAGCACTGAGCAGGTACTTGTAGAAAGCTGATTTCACATCACCCTCACACTGAGCTTCAGAGCATCACTTTTGGCATATCCATTAAAAATGGATTCAGGTGTAATTTCTTGTTCCTTGTCTATCTGTACAGACTGCAAGCTCTTTCTGCTGATGTTTAGTCATTCCACAATTGTCTGTGGAATGTTGCTTCTGGAGTAGAAGTTCTCCCAATGGCAGATCTGGCCCACTAGGACAGCATGTCCCACACGTATAAATCACTGCTGATAGCGATTGGAAATTGTTTACTCAAACTAAGCAACCCAAGTTACTTTCTAAGGCTGCTCTAATGTAAATGTTTTCACAGAAAGTTTGATTTTTTGTTTGCTTACTTGATATGGTCAGACATATTGTGAAGTTAACAGTTTTCTGACAGCCTTCATTTCTCAAGCAGTGGGAAAATCTTTCTATAGAAAGCGGTAACAGACTGTAAAATATCATCTTTTAGCTGATGTTTATTCAGTGCTAGAAATGTCTATTATAGGCAGTGATGTTTTTTCTTAGAACTGCCATAAGTCCTGTCTCGTATTTCTCTGTGCTGTATGGTTCTCTGGTTTCTTAAGGAGACAATGGTAGTGAATATCAAAAATTCTCAAGTGCATATTATCCCCTTACTTCATTTTTTGATCCAAGCATTAATAGGAAGGGTGCTGAAAAAACTGAGTGAATAATACCAGTAGTTGAATACAATTTTACAGTTATTATGTCCTAATAATTTCTTTCTTAAGCAACAAGATATGAATTACAAAATAGTAATTTATAGCTAACATGGTTTAAGCATAAGGCCAAAAGCCAAGTGCCATCAACAGTGTCATGGATGAATTATTACATTGTCATTCAAACTCTGAAGCAGCTTGTGTGATCATAATCTGATTATTAAAAATAATGAAAAGCGTATTCATCAACGTACTTAGTTTCTTTTTAAAGCATAATGCTTATGGAAATATGCATTCCATTACAGCATCTTGCAATATGGAAATAAAGGTAATTTTTATTATGAAGATTAAATTACACAGTACTTGAGGAATTTCTGTGTTTCTGGAAATCACCATCTCATATGGTTATTTTCCATTTAGACAAGGTTTGTTCAACTATTTCCAACTGTATAAATGAGATAAAGATTCAGAATTTGACCAAAAATTAGAATTTGTGGGATATAATTTTTAAATTTTAGCACCATCTCATTAGTAGGAATAAGTAGATTGGCCCAAGGACAATAAAACAAGTTGTTCCTTCATGCTTCTTTCTGCATCCTACTCTGGACACTTTTCCTGGAGATGAATGAAAATTCAATCATCCTCCCTCTGGTTTAAGTAGTAGTATGTCTAGTGTGCATTTGCTTTGTTGAAAGGTTTGAAACATTTTCCAAAGGATTCCAAGGAAGTTAAGATTCCTTCTGTTTGAAATAGGTGTTAACTCAGTCCTACATCAGGAAGAGCCTGGGAAAAAAGTGTGGGAAATATCCATGATTTCTTTTTTTCTGTTTGGTACAGTAACTGTTGGTGCTGTGTTAAAATGAGGATGTGTCCAGCAGAGATATTGAAAGCAACTAAAGGAGGATTAATGACAGAGCCTTGAAAATGTCAAAGAAAAATTCATGGCCTTAGAGCATTTCATGATGGTCATTGGTGCATAGGATTTTGCACTTCTTCATGAGGAACAAAGATCTTAAGTGGAAAGTTTTCTTCTTGAAACTGTATTTGAGCAATAGCTATAGAGATGACAGAAAAAGCACATGGGTATAAATGACAAGTAACTTCTCTGCAGCCAGTGAAAGATGTGGTTTTATATTGGGGTTGTAATTAGAAGAGGACTCAACAAAATTGACAAAACTTAAGATTGCTCAACTGCAGTTACATATCTTATCCTGCAGGGAAAGATCTGCTCCAGTCTTTGCTGCAGGTTCTGACTTCAGGTGCTAAGGGTAATGTGCAGCATTTGTAGTCAAATTTTGAGTAATTAGAAGAAAATCCTTCGCAGTGGTTTCACTGATACCACTTTAAAGAACTTAGCTGCCAATAAAGGTGAAATGAGCAGTTAGCATTCGAATTTTGGTGTTCGAGGTAGGGGGAGAGAAGGAAGGCATTGAGGACTTCTTATTAATGCTCAAAAGCTGCATATTTAGAAAAGGGTAAAGATCTTTATTCTATTAAGAAACCTTTGATGAAAAAAACTGGTGAGAGGGTAAAGTTCTTGAGGTAGGAGATCTCTGTTTTAGTCAAGACTACTCATGAAACTAATTCTTGGTGTATGACTGATGAAGTTTTCCTTTTGTTCCTTATATAGATTTCTTTCCCTTTATTGGAGTGCTTCAAGATAAATACCACAATTCTAGATTATTAATTTCAAATTAAAGGAAGGATATAATAGGAAGAAAAAAACCTCATCTTTTTGACTTGCCTGAATCTGCTTGGGATAAAAAAAAAGCATGTAAACTGACTCGATGCACTCTAAATTTGATCTGTGGTAATTGTATAACCATAATAAACAATCTCCATATTTCATTTAATCAATGTAATGCATAAAATACCTCTTTTTGATGTTTTTTTTTCACAAAGAGTGGTGAAAAAGACCCTCCATACAGATAATATAAATGTGGTAAGAGTTAAAAAATATGTGCATTTCACATCTTTCCAAAGGCTTGGTTTAGGCTCATGTTTCTTCCTGTCTTGCTAGCTGTACCATCCTGATCTTTAATAGTAATAGTAATAATAGCAATACTAATACTAATACTAATACTAATACTAATACTACTAATAATAATAATTTAATCCCTGTTGAATTGCATACTCTAGGTTTGCTCTCATGACTTTTGAGTGTGTGAGGAAGAAAAGTTTCAGGTTCAGGGTTATGTTGGCATCAGATGGATCCTGTACACATCAGGTGCTTGCTGAGGAGTTCCTAGAGCACAGAAGTTTCTGGATGTGCACACAAAATGCATTTAGCACTGGAAGAAGTTTGTGGAATATGATAATTAATGGAATGTGGTTTAGCCAGATGCCACAATAGTTACTCTCTATTGATGTGCTGACAGAGGAGGTGTAAGAGGGCAAGCCATAAAGGTTCACAGGAGCCAGGGCAGATATCCTCTGACAGGAAGGAGTCTTCCCATTATGTAAATTAATAAAAACTGGTTTTCAGAGCAGAAGGCAGTGCCAGAATGAGGTGGACCTAGGATGAAGCTGCCGGCTGATGTTAAAAAAATTAATATTGCTTTATGGATTTTTTCCTTTAAATCCTCTATGGATTTGGCTTTTGGAAATTCCTGTCTTATCTGCCCATGTCTTTACATATATACCTGCTTTACAAAAGCACAGAATTGAAATAAAATGATATTTCTCTTCAGTGGTTCAACAGACATAAGTTTGAGAGGATTAGGACTGCAGGGGTTAATTTGGACTCTTTCACTTCAGTGTTCAAGGTCCCTCTTCCCTGCTCCTCACTACCTGCCCAGCATTTGCACATGCTAAATTCCACATGGATTACAAAGGATCTGTATTAGTGCAAAGTTGTTCAGAGTGCATTGGAAGTAGTGATAACTAGAGACAAACCCCCTCCAAACAAACAAACAAACAAACTAACAAGCCCACAAAATCAAATAAAAAAAAGGCACAAAAAAGGAAAGAAGAAATTGGAACTAAAAGACATGATGTAAAGCAAATAAAACCCCCTAAAAGCAGCACTTCAGATACTGCTATCTAATTAGACTATCTTTTTATTCCTTCCCTTATTTTTGACACTGCGGGTGTCAGTAGCTGGAGGTACAGCTAAACATCCAACACTTTATTTTCTGCTTTGTTTTATATGTGGCAATTGGACAGACAGTCCCAAAGGGTTCCTTTTTATTATGGATTATTCCCAGTGAACACCCTGGCTGTAAGCACTTTGTGACAGCAAGGTTATTGTAAAATGGCTTTTTTTCCTGTTTGAAGTAGAACTGTAATACTGAGAATAACTTTTATGAGGCCTTGTGGGAATCTTGTGCTTTATGAAACTCAGTGATTATGTTCAGAGGCTGGAATAAATGTTCCTGTGAACTTTTTAAAAATAAAAGGAAGAGGGAAAAGGGAGGAGAGCATTTGCAGCTGTAAGGGTCAGGTACCCTATTAGATGCAGTTTATTGTATTCCCTGGCCCAACTCTCACCCTAAAGTAAGGTTAAACATGCCCAGGGACTGCTCAGAAGAGCAGAGAATCTGGAGGGCAGGCAGTATTTTCATCAGTCCTCCTAGGAAAAGTGGAGGGGTTTGAAAGGGCCTGTCCAGTCTGGTGAATCAGCAAATGTTTACAGAGCTGGTGTCACAGCCAGGGGTTTGGCCACTTGGACCATGGGACCAGGCTTTTGTGCTTGTAAAGGCACAGAAACAGAAATCCTAAGGAACTCTGCTTCTTCTCAATCTGGGATAAAGCAGCTTCAGGAATGTCTGTGATCCCAAGTATTTTGAATGTGTGAGGATATCCAAATTCTCAGGTGGGCCCTTGGCAGTAGTCACGAACTAAGAGCTAAACATGGTCCTTCCATATATTATCCAACCTTTCCTTCAAATCCATCCAGTTCCTCCCAGAACTGAATACTCATTCACAGTGACATGCACTGAAGTTCTGTTTCCCTCTTGTCCTACACACCTGAGATCTGAACAAAGCCTTTCTGAAAATAATTGAGAATTGTCTCCTATGGCAGGTGAAACAAATCAGAATCTGAGTCCTTACTGCCCTCCCATCCTTGTGGTTCACCAGAGGTAGAATCCAAGGCAAATATTTCAGGAAAGAAAGACATAGGTTATGTAAGAGCACTGCAAGGAGAGCCTTTGAGAGGTGTGCAGGGAGGGTACAGCAATTTCATTGTCATGCAGCTCATCAGCATCTGCCTGAATTAAATTTTATCCTTGTAGCCCCTCTCCATTCTGTGTGAATGTATGAAAGCCCTCAGGAAGTGAAGGACAGGGATGAAAAGAAATCAAACATCTTGAACCCGAGTTTCATTTTCCCTAGTGTTCACAAAGATTAATTGAAATAAAGTTCCAGGAAAAACAATGTGAGACCCTGAAAAGTACCTTCAGAAAAATAAATGCATAAATGTTTATTTACAGGAGAAAAGACTTTGTCTCCTGATTATATAACAGTTAAAAAAATACAAGGAAAGAGGTGGGAGATAAAAGGCCATTTGTACTGGAAATATTTTAAACTTATTGTTATGCTCACCAATTTTCTGGCACTGGAGAAAAATAAAATATTTGCTGACCTGAGGAACATCACTGAGTTCAATGCTGAAAGAATATGCTGACGAGTTTCAGGGCTGCAAAGGCAGGATGGTTAAACACTCAGTGGAGCATATTTTCAGAATACCTAGTTATTCATAGATTTGCATTTTCATGGGAGATCTTAAAGAGAAGGGAAGGCAGAGAGAGGACAGAATGTTAACACTATAGACCAGAAAATTTGATGAGTTTTAATTTTTGTTTAAGTGAAGCATTTATTCATTTCTTTTACAATACAACACAAACAGCAGAGTAATATCTATCTGTGAAGGGCACTGACAGTAACTAGAGTTGGGCTAGGCCACCAGTAACTCATTTACCTGCTGAGAATCAGTCATGAACCCTCTCAAACCTGTTTTTGTCCATGCAGAAATTCTGATTCACAATTTTTTTCATGAGAAAAGTACCTTCTCCCTCTTCTTATTTGAAAAGTCAGATAGCAAAGCAGTCACCAGCTTGAGAGTGCAGATAGAAATGCAGTTTGTGTTGTGCCCATGCTGGTGAATGTTGCACTCATTTCTTCCAGGGCTGATTGTCCCTGCTCACTCAGAGCACTTTTCCTGGAGCAGCCGTGGTTATGTCCCATTGAAGTCAATGTACTTTAGTGCAACACTGAAATTTAAGCATCTGCTTAAAAGTCTGAGGATCAATGCTCTTCAAGCCATCAATTCAGAGAGAGTGAAACCCTTAAATCAGAGAAAATTTCTTTGTCAGCTTGTTCAGTGGATGTAAGACTAAGAACATGGATTTCATGAGTTATTTGCAGCATGCACTGCTGAACAGCTGGTGTTTGTGCCATGCTTTAGCTGTGTAAGAGCAGCTCTCATCTGGAAGTTGCTGTAACAGGAGCTTTTGGAAGGGAAAATGTGCTTTACATTGTATTCATTAGCACATAAGAGAGAGAACTTTGGCTATGAAGCTTTGCAAGTGACACACACACGAGCCTAATCCTGCAGATTTCGTTGCTGCTGCAATAAGGCAAAACTGTTCTCCACGGCAGCTGTGAATAAACACTGCTGCAGGCCTTGGGTGATGCATCACTGGTCACCCCCTGCATCCTCCTATTTATGAGCTGATGAAACCCTAATTCATTGTGTCCTCAAGAGAGGGAGCCAGTGGTGCAGAAAGTGACTAAATTCTGCTGCTTTCTGACAGCACCAATCTCATCAGTCTCTTCTGTTGTTGGAGGAAGTGAAAAGAAGCAGAGAAACAGTGAAAGAAATCCATAAACTATAAATTATTCTTATACTAGACATAAAATATTGTGTGTTCTAAATTAAGTAGCATGTTTTTTTGCATTTTTCTAGCAAATGTGGAAGTTTGCAGTGATGTATCTGCCTTCTTAAAAGGACTTGAACTTTGCAAGAATGAATCAGTCATGTGTGTGTATTTCCTCAATAGCTAAGTCAGTGTGTGAGACAGATTTTATGTTTATGCTGTTTTTGAGGTAGCCCATGAGACAGGTGAGTCTCTGTGAATTCCTGCAGAGCTTCTGAAGAGAATCTTACAGCATTTTTATTTGTTGCTCATATTTTTTTTCTCTATTACGCCTGTTTCTTTGTACATTTTTATCTAGGTTAGTTTTTAATGTAAATGCTCTTGATATTGTTTTGTAATAGGTAAGTACCCATATAGAATTCTACACAATGATGTATTTTTGCCACATGTGTCTCCCAATATATTTGGAAATACAAGTGAGCTTTGTATTCAAGGAGTGAATAAGAGCTTGGTCTTGATAATAACAACCACATTGCTCTGTTCTACAGTGTCTAAACCTTTCCTGAAAACTCTTTGTTTCTATTCTGTTTCTTTCAACCTCTTTAGGGCAGCAAATATTTGTAAAAACTACCATTCCAATTGAAGCTAATATATAGTGAAATTACTCCCCCTGCTCAGAGTGGATATGAGATGTACAGCTATAGGTTTTATTGAAATCATATGAAGAGAAATTTTTGGTGTTAGTGGAAATGTTGTTGGCCTTTGACCTCAATTTCAGGTTTGGAAATCACTTCCCTGTGAAGCATTGCAATTATTGCCGTACTTTGAGATTTCATTGAAACGCTTTTAACAGCAATAATATTATCAGAAGGCTAAATTGTGTGCTTCATTAGAAATTCCATCCAGAGATCATGGCAGTTTGTGTTAAAAATGTGTTTTAATAATCTCTTCACCACAACAAGGAGTCTCTTTCATATGCTGTCACTAGCTAAAACAGCCTTTTTTCCACTCAGTTTTTAGCTGCTGTGTGACATAAATTTGTTGCTCATTTCCATTAGGAGCAAACATAATATTTTGGCAAACTATTCTTACAGTTGAAAGAATTATTTTTAATCAGTTGGTGCATTTGATTTGCCAAAGGTTGTGTGCTTAGAATGACTTTACATTTTAATTAGAGCTGCAGCAATCTGTTAACTAACTCTGTTAGCTAACTCTGAGCCCTGAATGAACACGAGTCTCTAGGCATGTTTGGGAAAACTCGTGAATTTGCCTAACGAGCTGTCGGAAAGGTGCCATCAATAGTGTCAAAAAACTTGTTTAAGGACCCTCCAGATGTATTCAAGAAGCTTGAATGAGCAAAGGCTAATACAAAATGAGTGCCATTGAGCTAAATATTTCTGGAAAGGTCTTTTGCTCCTGATATAGGGAGAATTAGAGGTCATGCTTGAACCTTTGCTTTGGAGGGGGTGTTTTTGGAATATGGGTCGTCAAACAGAGCTATTAATAGTGTCACTGCTGTCTCCAGGAAGGACAGTGTGATCATCTCCTCCTTTGCCACAATACGAGGGTAGAAAGGGCCTTTTCTGTTCTCCAGTAAGCACAGCACAGGGATTTGAAAAACCCAAGCTTCTTTGGGGCATTCTTTGAAACAGAAAAAAACACTGCAAGAAACAGAATTGTGAGAGATGATAATTTTTTAATGGATCAGCAAGTCAGTGGAAACCTAATGCCCTCAGCATTTCCTTGGTGTCACACGTAGCATTCTGTAAGAGGAAGAATCTTTTTGACAGTTTCTGCTCTAAAAGAAGTGAGAGGCCCAGGGTGATGATCTCCTCACAGGTCACTGGCCTACAATTCACCTGGGAATTCACAGAGAGCCAATAAATCCTCTGCATTATTCACAGCAGCAGGGTTATGGCACAGCATCCTTTTGGAGCTCACAAGGTGTGTGCATGTCACTGTACAGGGTATCCTCAGGAAGATATGGCTGAGTAATCTGCTGGTGGTAACAGCCCTGTAAATCATTCATAACTAAAACCATTTGACCAGATAATACCTTGAGTTAAAAAAGTGAGTCTCTGTTCTCTAACCATATGTCAGTAGTCTCAATGCTGTTACTGATAGAAATATACTGAGTCTGTAAGAGGAAACATATGTATAAATATTTAAAAGTGAAAGAGCAAGCACAGGCATATTTACTTCTGATGAGGCAGTGAATAAAATATCAGCTCCTTACCAGCCAAGATACAGGGCCCAGTGATATTCCAGGAAACTCCAAGTCATATTAAAGCTACCAGGTTCTTAGAAAATTTTAATTTTTTTCTGTTTCATTATTGTTTGTTGAATCTTTGTCTGCAACAGAATGAACAGTCAATTAGATATTATTGATTTGAGTAATAAAAAATTATTAGTAGTTTGTATAACTACCTCATTTAGTTCTTGCATTACTAGCTAGAAATGCAATTTTTCTAAGGCAAAAACATAGTTTTAATTCTCACTTGCAACGTAGGACACTGCCAAAATTCATTTAAAAATAGCCTGTTAATGTTATAGGAGGTTCTGAAACCAATACATTGTGCTTAATGCTGGAAGGGAGCAATGGATATTGCAAAATCTTTTGTATTGTTTGTGCACTGCCAGCATAGTGTCCTTAAATCACACACATATGTTTTCCTTCTGGCTAATTTGCAATTTAAGAAAAACACCCAAAAACTGAGAGGTCCGTAAGTGGATGTCTCAAGCTTTCTGAAAATGAGCTAAAACTTCTTGTTTAGTTACTGGACTAAGTTCCCCTTTCCTTACAGAACAGTGGTAACAAGAGTCATCAAATTACCTGGCAAATCCCAGGTAATCTGCATCCAAACTGTAATAATTAATTAAGTGATGAAACTATGCTATGAGCTACATGTATAAAAATTACCTGTTTATTTTCCAAATGCAAAGAGCTTAATAACTCTTAATGAGATTTGATTCATGGTAAAAATGGGCTTTTATTCTTTATTCTTCTTAAATGCAAAGGACAGATTTTGTCTTAGATTTAGCTGTCACAGTTTTCTTATGTGTTGGTAGCATTGCTTCAATTAGGCAGAAGAAATTAATATTTCATTAAACATCATCTACATATAAAAATTATCTTCCCCAGTTCTGTGGTGAATAACTGCCTTCCTTTCAATTGAAAATGGGGGAATTTCAGTGGGCTACACAACGGGATTTGATGAAAATCTGTTATCATCTGGTGATCATGCCTTTCTATCTGTGTCATAACTGCATCCACTCAGCACTGAGATACCTCATTCCTGTCACACTAATCCATTGTCTGTTCTATGGACCAACAGGACCATGGATGCTCAGATATCCAGACTGGCCAAGAAAGTCTCTACACATATTTTGTATCCAAGTGTGTACCAGAAAGGATATATTTGTTACCTAGTTTTTTATCACTAAAAGAAATAAAATTCACTACAAAGAAATGCAAGAGGAGTTGATGGGACGTGTATGTCTTAGATCAAAATGTTTCATGTCACTGCCTGTGTCTGCTGTGTGAGAAGGAGGGTAAGAAGGTTCCTAAAAGGCAGGTTTCAGAAGTGTCAAGAATATCATCTAAATATAAAGGACAAACAATATTTATTGTTGTTATCAGACTGGTTGCATGACCTGCCTATCCCTTTTGAAGAGGTGATTAGCACTCCTCCCTGGGAATATATTGTTAAAATTGTTATTTTCACATTTAAAGGTACCTGAGTGATAACAATCTTTGCTCTAAAAAAGTATGATGACAGCCTCTAGCCTATAATTGCAGTTTGTGTATGTGCAGGCCAGAAAAGTTTCCTCTTTAATACAAATGGAAATCTAGACTCGGCAGTCAGGTATATTAGTCTCCCACAAATCATATTGATCAATGCTTTATATATATAAGTAGTTTCTGTTTTGTTTTGTTGCTCTTTCCAGGAAGATGCAAGGATTTCTTTTTTCTTTGATTCATAACTGTCATTTAGATCAATGTGATGAATTACTTTAATTCCAATAAGTGTGTGTATTTGGACCTATTGCAGAACACCAGAATACATAACTGTATTATTTTTGAAAATGTAATCTCTACCACTTCAAATTTTGCTGCCCTGCCTTCCCCATTAGAGAAACCAATCTCAGAGTTCTCCTCTATTCTCTGTTTACAATACCCATATATGTCTGTATCCAAAATGGTAGGATGGAAATATTGAATTCCAATATAGAGTTGGGGATTTTGAGTGGAATTCTTTACTAGTAAGTGCAGAATACTGCATGCAGGACAACTGAGTGACAGTCCCTTGGCCTCTCGGGATCCTTTGGATGCTCTGCCGTGCTACATTTAGAATGTATAATGTTTCTAAAGCACTTGCTGATTTTATTAATGAAGGTTTGTCAGCACTTGTGACATGGCACTGATTAATCTTCTATTTTCATACATTACACAGGAAAAAAGTGTCATCCACTGACTTTAACGGCCTGACCCTCCCCTCAGATATGAAACCCAAATTAAAGTACCTTGCAAGGGTTACCTGGTACAGCCTCAGTGCCCACAGCAGGTACAGAAACCCTACTCTCATGGATACCCCTATGCACTGTGATATCCAAAGTAGGATTTTAAAGAATATTTAAAGACAAAGGAGCAAGAAAGGGGGAACATAATGATAGAAGTAAAAAAAATTAAAGGGGTACTTGGCCACGTTTCAACTATGATGTGGTTTTAAGAAAAATGAAGCCTGCATTCCTCTCTTCTCCATTTCTTTATCCTAAGTGGTGAGATAATCTCCTTGCAAAGTAATATCATTAACAATGTGGGGAATGGGGATGGTGGTTTTTTGCTTGTTAATATAGAGACTGTGCAATCAGGTAATATAGAACTGAAAAGTGACTGTGGAGAATGGGAGCACATGTGCTGCATTACACCAAAGATCAGCCTAATTTAGTGTCCTGTCTCTGAGACAGGAGCTAATAGAAGGAATGTCAAGTTAAAGAAAGTAAAAACTAACCCAAAATTGTTTAGGTACCAGCTCTCCATGCCTTAAATTCTGGCATATCTGCCTATGGCTTTAACAGGGTAAGGACTAGGCTTTAAGAAGCTGATGTTTAGTTTTCATTGACTGTTTCAAGTGTTCACTGAGAGGGTGTTCTGATAACCTTCATGCACTGATGAGCACATCTGGTAGCTATTCCTAAGGATCATAATGGCTTAAATGAGTGGGAACTGATAAAACAATCCCTACTTCAAACAGCTTTCTTCAAAATTCCTGACATTCAGCTGTAACCATTGTTTACCCATTTTAGGAAATTAGAGGGTATAAGCTATGCTTCATTACATTGTCACTGCAGTTATGATTTTAAAAGCAGAGCAAATTAAGGTAATGAAGATCTTATCTCACTAACTGAATTTCTTTTCTTTGAAAAAGAAAACTTTCTTGAAAGAGTTGATCATCCTGAAAACAGATAAAGAGTTTAACTATGTCTCTCATTTATAAAGTCTTTAATTTATTTTGATATGTTTTGTAGATGTGTTACATCACAACACCTGGTGTTACTGTGTCCATTTTTCTAATTTAACTTTCTTAGCACTGTATTCTGATCAAGCTTGTAGTTATTGTATTATTTTGCATATCTTTTTTTACTTTCTTTCCCAGGTATCATTAAATTCTCTGGCTTTCCTCAGGCTAATGAGAGTCTCAGCCAGAACAGTCACGTTTGAGTTTAATATTCACAAGGGGACTTTTTTTTTTGGTGGGTTTTGAACTTAGATAAAGTATTGCTATCTGCACCAATCTTGAGGCAATTAAGAATAACATTTAACTACAGTGGGTGTGATTAAGTTCTGCCATTTCTCTGTTTTAAACCTTCCATCTAAGATCATCTATTTCACCTTATAACTTATGAAGACATCTATCGGACCTCTGCAGTAATTGCTTTTAGATGCTAGAAAGTCCTAATCTGTTTTCCCTTTCCAGCACTTTGATTGCAGGCAGATTGCTGGTCCATACACAACAATAACAAGGTTTTTTTTGTTTTTTTGTTTTTTTGTTTGTTTGTTTGTTTAAATCCTTTCCTTAAATTGGGGCTTTGAGCACTACTGGGAAATTTTGGACTTTCAGTTATTTTCTCTTTCATGAGTCTTTCACTACCTTTGTGCAGTTGGGACTCTCTTGCCTGTCAGTGCATTGCTTTTTTTGCTTTTAATATTTATCCCCATGCACATTTTCCTGCTGTTTTGTCACCTGATTTCATGGTATTTTGAGGTCCTCTTGCACTATTTTTTCAGTCAGGCCTCCTTTTTTACCACTCTAAAATACTTCAGTGTCATCAGTGAAACTCTTACCCCTTTATTTACCTGTTTTTCTGCATTCTTTGATGCTTTCTCCATGTCAAATATGTCTTTGTTTAAACAGTAGTAATTTTTAAACCTTAGAAAATAAACATCAGCGCTCGAATTTCTGCAACAAAACCAGTCCTGCCAAGGCCAAACCCCTCTCTTGTTCAAGTGCATATATTGTGTTTATATAATGTTGGGCAGTGTTTTCTGAGGGCTGTATCAAGTGTATAGCCTCATGTTTTCAAGACTTCCAGCTCTCACTCAGTTCAGTAAGCACACAATGAAAAAATGTCAAGCATTTATAAATGCTGTGGTAGTTGTTACCAATTCTTAGCTGCTGCTGGAGGACAATCACTGATGGGTGAGAATGGAAGTGCTGCAGCCTGAGTGCTGGAAGAGGCTGAGCTGTTTATCTCCAATAAAGCTTTGCTGAACACTCCTCCAAGATGTTCTTTGTGTCTGTTACTGTGAAATTAATGAATAACTTCAAAGGTTCTTGATTTCTGCTTGATAGTGCAAGCAAATGCAGTAATATAGCTCCCAGATAAGTGGTGCTTACTACCTAAATGGAACATTTGAGCTGCCATCACTGAGGAATTTTATTTCATTCTTTGCTGACAAGTCCAGCAAATTTTATTTGGCACTTTTTTCAGTACATAGTATATGAGCAACGTGTGCTGTGCTTATAAGAGATGCACCACATGATATGACGTATTACCCACCATTAGAGCCTCCATCAGTCACATCTGACACGGCATAAATCAAATAGAACAAATTCCCATTTTTAGAATAAGAACTGTTTTGGCAATTGCACCATCACACAAACATTGTGTTGGCAAATAATTAGAAACAGAGCAAGTATTTGAAATTACACACATAGAACTGCAAATAAAACTGACAATAAATGTCAATATAACAGTGTGCAGCCTGTGTTCCTGCAGAAACCCTGATGTGACTTGCAGTGGACAAAATGTAACTTTATATATAGTGGACTACGATGAAATCCACCAAAATTTAGAGCCAATTTGACAGATGGCTCTAAGCTGATATTTCTTATGTATTAGTGTGTGGTGCACAAGTATGAATCTTCTCTTGGTTGTGTGGGGATTCTTATGAATAAGTTAAACAACTTTCTGTTTTCTAGACTTATCAGATGGCACCCTGTAGGTTTTAGCTGCACTTCATCTATCAGATTGTGATATTTTTGGGAATTACTTCTTCAGTAGCATCTCCAGCTAGGAAAAGGTAACTATTGTTTATGCAGTGTGGAGTAAGATGTTGTGTTCTCAGAGAACTAGAAATGTTGAATCTTGTAGACCATGTTGTTTGACCAAAAAAACCTTGTCAATATCTATGAGATACAAATGTCCATATAACTACAAAATTTATCTACTTAGCTGACTTTTTTTGCCTCTAATAGATAACAAGTAATGGTTTTTTAAAGATAAAGGAAAGCTTTATCTTTCTTTTGCCACGGAAGGTAGATGTTATTTATCTGTAGATGGCAACAAGTCAAAATATTTCAGAATGAAGTTGTCAATTTTCCTCACCTCTGTTTTGTATGGAGCTGATACTTTACATGCTCATAAATCTTCCTCCATCACGACCATCTGGATCATGTGAATGCACTTCCATGTGAGTTACTGGTATTCCTGAATTTTTCCAAAGGCAGGGTCCCACTGCAGTATGTGATCAAAGAATGAATTACACCATTGTTGAACAATTTTCAGCTATTTGAGGACTGAAAACTGAAGTTCAGTCAACTACAGATGCAGAATGCAAAACTTTGTGAACTGGCTTATTTTTGGTAAGAGTGGTTTTGTATGAAAGGGTTTTGGAGAAGGATATTTTACAAATGTAAATGGGTACAGCCACCTGTAATCAGCCTATATGTTGAGTGCTCCTATACAGATAATTTTTGGGTATAAGACTAGGCTTCAAATAAGATTGGTATGTTTACTGTAAATTTAAATAATATGGGAGCCATTTACATATTTATTGGACGATTCATTAAAAAGTTGAAAGTGTGGAAGCACTGACAGCTGGTTTTATTATTGCAA
The DNA here is from genome assembly GCF_001522545.3 of Parus major. NCBI lineage: Eukaryota > Metazoa > Chordata > Aves > Passeriformes > Paridae > Parus > Parus major. The sequence continues at coordinate 14,793,346 of NC_031772.1, read as the reverse complement.
TACATTTATGCATATGGAAGTCAAAATCAACAGAAAAATTTTGTAATGGAAATGAGATTTTAATGCCATACAGACACATTTGTAGGTATAATTTAGAAAGAGGAAAATATGAACTGAAAATGTGCCTTGATGATAACATTGAAATAAATGAAAACCATTTAAAAATCAGTGTTATTTTATACACTGAAGTATTTTTATTATCAATTACAAAGGCCAACTTTTTGAGATCAAAATAGTAGTGAGAGCTGGTACACACTCATTCATGAATGAGTTTTTTAAAAAACTTGTGAAATTACAATACATCAAAACACCTTGGATGCTTAATTAAAGGTACACACCCTCCCTCAAAAAAAAAAGCCAGTGCCTGGCATATCAGGGAATTAAGCCCTTGATTTCAGGATTGCAAGGAAAGATTCAAGGCATGGCAGCATGTATTAAAGTACATTATTAACTGCAATGTTTTGTAGTATCTACTATGTAGAAAACAAAATATTACTGCATATGTAAGCACCTTAATATGTAGGTTTAGGATATAGATTGGGTGCAACTAAATCTTTGAAAAGGCCTATATTGGTGTGAAAATTTGAGTCTGGATTTTGGAAAGACTACTCATTAACAGAAAATGTGGAAATCTTGAAGGTTTTTAGAAAAGAGAAAAGCACCTTAATTTTTGGTTTTGAATTTTTTAATGCTTTTTGAATTCTGGTCTTTTTTAATGTAAGTAGACAGTGAAATAAACATACAGGTCAACAATAACAATGTTTGAGCTGGATCTGATCTTGGTTTATATGTTGGCTTTTGGAGAAAAATTTTTCCAGCATTCTTCTGAAGTTGATGCAGTCCCAAGGTTAATAACTGAAAACCACTAACAATGATAGTTATAGGAGTGAAAGAAAAAATCATTTGTGATCACAGCATGCTCCTACATAGATTAACAGTCCGAAGAGGAAAGGAGATATTCAGATGCAAAAGAAACATGTAGTACCTTGGGTCTGTTACAAAATCAATTTAGTAATCAGATAATATAGGCAAAAGAAAGGAACAAGGAGGAAATAAACTTTTAAAAAGCTTGGCTTTCCTGTCTAAGTAGCGAAAGGTCTTGGGGATATGCCCTTTCTGGGAGATAAATTTAGTTTGGGTGCAGGTAGATCTGTGGTTTCCTAAAATTATTTAAGTTCTCATCCAGCAACTTGGACCAGAGCTCTCTCTATTTTTCACTTTAGAGAAAAGCAGGACTAGTTAGAACCAAACAGACAAATGCTTTAAAATGTACTCTTAATGTCTTTCCTTACATAAAGAGCCACAGGTGTACAAAATTGAGCAACTTTCAGAGAAAAGTTGCTGGGCAGTTTAAAGTAGCTGCATCATTAACACGTCAGATTTTTCTATGCTGTTAGACAGAATTTGAAAGTGATATCAAAGCTAGCAGGATAAATGACTGGTCCCACAGGCTCTCTCATGCAATTACTAGAAGGACAAGATGTGAAAGTGGAGGAAGATGTGAAGGAATAAATATAGATGACATTGCAGAAGATAATAGCAGCAGCAACTGGGGGCAGAAGCAGAGAGTTATGATCTGGAATCTTTTGAAGAAATGGTTGCTTGCTACAGGTATGTTCTTTAAGTGATTTAACTAAGCAACTTTTTAGCAAGCATTATGACAAACTGAACTACAGCAATGTTCACAATTCTTTGTATAAGCTGTGATATGTTTCTTGTAGTGCTCTGTAGCTATTAAATTACCTATGTGTTACCCTCTGAAAAAGCAACACAAGAAGCAACTCCAAGATATTTCTTGCTGTCCTCAGGTGAACTGCAGAGCCTGCAGGGAGCCTAAGCCTAGCAAGTTATGGTGAGCCACAGAAAAGGAGATTACTATCTCTTGCAAAATCTGCAGGAGGAAAACTCTGAAATTCAGAAAGCTAAAAGAAAGTGGGACTTGGTTATTTATGTTCCATTGTGTACCTGTTATTTCTTTTCATACATCCTCCCATCTCCCCTCTCCTGCCACTGCTCTGGATACCTCAGAGGTCTAATAAGAGCTCTACTAAGAAAAATTTTCTGGCCCACAAAGTTCTCTGTAGTGCATGCTGTTGACATAACCTATGATTTAAGTGGTAAAGTCATTGAGATTCCTCTGCAAACCCAGGCTCTTGCTCTAAGTCAGATACAAGGATAAGTGCACTCCTGTTTCAGCTCCTGGCCATGGAGTATGGACTATCCATGTAAGGCCCTAAAATAAACTATACACCACTAGAGTGAGACTTGCTGGTGTTTACAAAGAAATAGGTATCCAAGTTCTCTTTCTATAATCCTCATTGAAGCCTTATATAATAAAGAGAAGAGAAAGAGTTTCTTAGGTTGAAAACCAAGGTTGAAAAGATCAAATCTGATAAATATTTCATGAAACCACACCCAGAATCAGATATCCATGAGATAAAGAACAGGCATCAATAGCATATTGAGCACATCTGTACCCTGTTTGAACCCTACAAACACCCTGAAGGCAATCTTCCATAAGAAATTTTACAGAAGGGAAGGATTTGGCTGAAAGCCTGAATCTAGATTATGCCACAAGTTCCATTCAATATAATAAACATTTTAATTTATTGAGTCCACCTGCACAATAAAGTAAAAGCACTATGTAATAAATTGCGTCTGAGTTCCCCATTCACAGGGTTTAAATCCAACATGACAACACATTTTCTACTGTTTCCTTCATGGTCAAAAGAAACAAAGATTCAACTATTTAAAAGAGAAAACATAAAAAGTTCCCACTATTTTTCTGTTCGTAGATTTTGGTTTCTTTTTTTTTAATCTGTAAATTAATTTAGCTGAAAGATTACTTCATGTGTACCAGGTAAATAAATACTTGAATCCATAATAAAATGCTTGCTAAAATATTCCATGCATGTGCAATATCAATGGCAGTCAAAAGAAAGAAAATTACTAATTTTAAGCAATAGAAAGAGCATTAAATATGAAGAAATTTGTGATATTTTTCTCCACTTGATGATCTTACTTTTGCTTTATCATCTACCACCACTTGGTGAATATAGGGATTTAGTGCAATTTGGCTTCATAGCAGAGTTAAAATTGTGTTAAAATTTTAGATTTTCTTCTCTACATGACAAAATTGCCTTAATGAACTTTTATGTCTTCAAGCAGCAAAGAGAGTAAGAGCTCCCTTTCCTTATAATGACGTATAACAGATAGCTGAAATAGCTACTTTTGATCTCAGACATGATCAGAGTAACTGATGGTATGCTACTGCTTCGTTTGCAGATTTTTCCAAGCTAAAGCATTTGCCATAAGCCCAGTATGCCTTGACCCTTTCCCACCTGAATCATGCCTCTGGCCACATCTGATGCTTTGGTTGTTTCAAAACCCAACCTCATCCACATCTGCTAGCATTCCCGTGTGGAACTCAAAAGCACCTGGAAAAGTCAGGATGATTTTGGCAGCTCAGGGATGGGATATCAAGAAAGGTGTTTGGTCACTTTATGGCAGGTTAAAGAGCAAAGTAGTTCTGAGGAAATGCAAGATGAATGCATGCTGCAGAGCTCAGAAAAGCTTTAGAGCATGAGCCAGCGATGAACAGAGAATACACAGCAGATCCACATAATGCAGCACTGGCAGCCTGAGTGCAGATGTGGGTTGGTGGTGGTGTGATAAACGTGCTCACACCAGTCCCAGGAGCGCTCCAGCTGGGACACTCCACTCCTTGCAGCAGGAAGGAAAGGCTGCTGCCCAAGCCGTGCTGGGTTTAGGTCTCAGGCTGATCTTGTCTGCTTGCCAAGCTCACTGCTAGACATTGTCAAATGTTTGTGCTGTGCTGAGACCAAAGAATGCTGCATTTGGTGAAATGGCACGTTTTCTTTGCTTGCAGAGACAGGAAAATGATAAAAAATAATTTTGTATTGTTTGACAGAAAGGCATGATTACAAAGCGATTTGACAGTAACTCTCATTTTTACCTTAAACTGTTCTTGATGAAGACTGTGCTCACCAATTATCTCTCAAATGGGGCTTGCTAGGCAGATTTTGAATTTTCTGTGTTACTTTGGCTGATGCTGGCTGGCTGTGCCAATTCTTGATGTTTTAACTTGTCTCTTTAGGACAGCCTCATTTCCCTAATAGACATCCATCAGCTGAAACACCTTCACACTCCTTTATTCAGATTTGAGCTTTGCTTTTTTATGAATTTCCTTTCCTAGCTGGTCATTCTTAGTACTGTGGCTGGGAAGTTCAGTGTGAGTAAACCTATTATTTCTCTAGGCACTTCAATTTTGTTGAGTTGTTAGAAGAGATTAAGTAAACATAGGTTTCTTCCATTCTTTCTCTGCTGCTTAACTTTCAGCAGATGAATAAACCAGTTTGTCAATACAGATAAAATATAGATTTAATGTTGTCCATATAATGTTTATTTGAAATGGTTTTCAGTGTGGCAGGTCAGTGAAAATGTGGACTATTAGGTCCACAATTTTATTTCTTGAAGCTCTACTTATTCTTTAACTGCAAAATAAAAGGTAATTCTGTAAGCTTCAAGATCTTAATAGGGTGTACAGGGAAATGAAAATGGTATTATATATTTTTAATAGTGGAAACTGTGATATCTGTATAATTAATCTATATAGCTTTTGAATAATCTTTGGTATTATGAAAATGTCTGTCTGTCTGTATATCTGACTCTGACAGTTCATAAAAGATTGTCAGATTAGCTTTTGTCATGTCAGACCCAAGATAATTTGCACCATTAAAATGCATTACTCTCATTTAACCTCAGGACAGTTGATTACTTGACTGAACTGAGAGAAGAGGACAGAATTAAAATATATATGTTTTCTTTTTCCCCCAAGGCAGGAAAAATGGAGTAGGTTGGGTGAACAAGATGTGCTCCTAGAATCACGTAGGAGAGACCATGAAACAAGTACACAGAAAATGTGAAAGAGGTGACATGAAGTTACAACTTTCTGCAGGAAGGGGTATTCTTAAGGTAAGGGGTATTCTTTTATCTTGTAGGAAAAATTAATTTTTACTCATAAACCCTGTGTGATGAGATGATCTGTACCTTCATTTCTTGCTACATGGGGACAAATCAAAGTTCCTTGTAGCACCATATCCATCCTGCCAAAATATCTATCACTGCTTCACGCAGGATTCACCCATTTCCAGGATTCACCGTTGTTTTCAGGAGTTGTGGTGAGCTGGGGGACAGTGCTTCCTCTGATCTCTGTTCTTACAGAAAGAGAAGAGCTGCGAGAAATTGTGTTAGTCAGCTCTGTCAGTGGCTCTGAGTAAATAGATCATTCTGTCAGCTCTTAGCAGCAGCTTTGTTGATCTCCTGTTTTCCAGTCTTTTGTGCTCTTGTAAAAGAGAGAGCTGAATTGTTCTTTGGTTGGGTCACAACTATGGCAGAGGTTTTTTCTCCTTCAGAATTTTTTTTACTCAATTGCAGTCAAGGATTCAGAACTTCCTGTAAAGCACTGAAGAGCTCTGATCAGGGAAACAAAGGGAGAATGGTGTGTGTAGAAAATGTGTACATGGTGGAGTGTATGATGTAAATCAAGGCAAGTGTTTAATTTCCTTCCTCAGTGTCGTCACATTTCTTGCAAATGTGCTGTGAGATGGAATGGAATGGAATGGAATGGAATGGAATGGAATGGGATGGGATGGGATGGGATGGGATGGAATGGAATGGGATGGAATGGAATGGAATAAGAATAGAACAGAATAGAATAGAATAGAACAGAACAGAACAGAATAGAATAGAATAGAATAGAATAGAACAGAACAGAACAGAACAGAATAGAATAGAATAGAATAGAATAGAATAGAATAGAATAGAATAGAATAGAATAGAATAGAATAGAATAGAATAGAATAGAATAGAATANTATTTCAGTTGGAAGAGACTTAAAACAATCTTATCCAACTCTTTGACCAATCCAGGGCTGACTAAATCAAAACATATTTTTAATTTAAATTATCCAAATGCCTCTCAAGCAGTGTCAGGCTTAGGGCATTTAACACCTCTCTAGGAACAAATGTAAAGAAATCAAATTCTATTCATATAATATCTGAATTGTTTGAAGGAAAGGAAAAGAATAAAAGATAAAAATCTGTGATATGATGAGCATGGCTAATGTGTACCTAGTGAATGGAGCAGTGGAAGGGATTCAGGTGGCACAAATGGTATTTGGAGATTTTTACATTTAATCTGCCTTGTAAACTCAAAAAATTCTCTGTCTCTGTTATTCTCCCAACCATTTCTCTTCTCTAGTTAAAGACATCTTTGTCAAAGGGAGTGGTTTTATATTGTGCAGTCAGGAGGAATAATTATATTAATGTTTCTAGCTATTATTATAAACTAAATAACATCTAGTGGAATTTTTTAGCCTTTAAATCCTGATGTAAGAGTCCTTCAAGTAGTTAATGAAGTCTGGAGTATCTGTACCTTGTGGAGATTTTAGGCAACACTTAAACAGCAGCATAGTTTTTAATTGCAATGTAATTAATAACATAATTTGGAGCAGGGTAAGTCCCTTGTTGCACAGTGAGTTCTGCTGTGCAGAGCATTCTGTCCATCACATTTCTGTATATCCACATCTCATGGAGCACTCTAGGAACCAGTGGTAACATGAAGATACTTTTCAGTAGCTCATCTGAAAAGAACAGAATGAAATACTGAATGAAAATGATTTTATCCCTTTTGCTTATGCTCCTCTGCCAGCTGCCACACTGCAGAGATTCCACTGAAAAGCAGCACTGGGATGTGGTGTTTTACACAGCACAGCAGGGTGCACTCTGCTTCCCATGCCAAATACATCCTGCAGCAGACAAGTTTTAAAGGATATACCCAAGGGACTGTTAAATGAATGCAGCTGAAGAGTCAAGTCCAGGAAGGAGCCTTATTCTGAAGCTGCAGGGTAGGCTTGAACAGTTGCTGACATTAAGACAAGCAAGGCATAGCCTGCTTTGGTACAGAATGCACAATAGGTGCAAGGGATGGTGTCCATCATCAACAGGGCTCAACAAATACGTTATTTCTTCAGCTACAAATATTCACTGACATTGAAAAGGCTTCCAGAAGACTGGGAATGAAAAATAAATAAAAATAATTGAAAAGTTCTATTTGTCTCAAGGATTTTCAATGAGGTCTTTCAGTGTAACATTGCAAGGAGAGGACCACAAAATGGACCTAAATGTAGTGGTTGGCTGCACAGAGAATCCCAGATGTTTGCTCTGTGTAACACCTCACCTGGTTTTTTAAATTTGGCTCACATTGAGCTTAGCAAATTCATGTTCATCACTTCTGTTCTGCCTTTTCTCGCTGGGTCTGACAAGTAAATTTATCTGAGAATTCTTGTGCCTGACTTTGCATTACGTGAAAGGAGGCAAAGTTGTGTGTGCTTATATGAAATTGAATAAAGGAGCTAATAGCTGAAAGGAGTATCAGAGGGGAAAGGCTTGGGAAATTTTGGTTAAGATCAATTAGAAGTTCACAGGTGCTGGAATAAAACCCTCCATGTGGCTGTCTATGATGAAGAGAACCACTCTTCACAGGCATGCAAAGTAGGCAGTCAATTAGCACTCAATTAAGGAGGTATAAAAGCACTGCTGTACATGCAGTAAATAAGATGGAGGAGGTTCTTAGGCTTTTACAGTGTAATAGGGGTAACATTTTCCTTTTCATAATGCAGTGTTCTCCTCTCACATTAGGGATAGCCATATTCTAAATCTGAAAAGAATCTACCTTACATTTTCATTAGAAAATTGTCATAGTAACTTAAGGGCAATTATTTCTAATTTGCCTTGCATTTGTCTAAATTATAAGAAGACAAAATTATGTTGTCCCTGTTTATTTTATTCAAATGAAGTATTGCACTTTGTAAAATTTATCACGCCTGTTATCTTACTACTGCATTGTCCTTACTACTGCTATCAGAGATTCACAAAAAATTTTGAGTAATTAAAGAAACTTAAATGTCATTCTGAAACTAAGACAAGGTTCTTCCTTCATCCATCTTATCAGATTATCAGAAATTAATCTTACCCCTCAGAATAAATATGTAAATATGTTTGCTGGGGTTTTTTTGAGAGGGGAAAATGACTTTTTTCTGTGTGCAGTCATTGGATCCAAATAGAGACAGCCATTCTCTCATTCATTAATAGACACCTGTGCTTTCTAGATTAAAATAGTGAGATATTCACTGCAAAACAATATTAACTGCTATCAGACCATACTATTGTCTACACTAATGATTTATGCCACTATTTCATACAGAATAATCAGGAAATAAGTAAGAACTTCAGAATTTCCAGACAACTGAAATCATGCTCTCTGGTAAACTTATTGAGAGTAAATAGAATTACATAGAATAAGAAAACTACAGTAGAATTGAGTCCTGTGAACTCCATAGCCAAAAGAATAATAATTTTCTTTAAGGAAATCAGCTACTGCCAATTTTTGACTCAGTTCTTTGGGGTATTAGATATAGAAGTCCCCCTCTGCTGATCTGGAATCAAAGAATAAAAAAGTAAATATGGTTCATGGAGGAAGACCAAGAAACCAAATTAATTGCAGCAAACATTTTTGTTAGGTATCTGGGAATATTTCCTATTCATGTAAGTGTAGAATAGACCATTAGTGGTTTTGTAGAAATTATGGACATTTCAATTTATGGTGTGCATTTCCTTGGATAATGCACATTTTGTTCTGAACAACAAAGAATTTCCTTGCATTATATTATAGATAGCACATTTGCTGTTATTTGTTTCTCTGGGACCTGCAGTTACCTCTCTAATTCAGTTACTGCTTCCTACCCTATTCCATCTTATAATCAGAGGATGTTATTTCTATATACTAAGCCTTCTGACTAGAGAGTAAAGACAGACCAGAGCAGGAACCCTCCCTGTTCTGTTTCTGAAGTAATTACTGAATTATTGTCCTCCTATTCATGCGTTCCTGGCTGCCAAGTTTAGGAATTTCCTCTTCTGTGAAATATGAGAGAGCAAAACATGCAAAACTGCAAGCCAAGGAGAACCTGCCAATTCCTGAAATTACATTTTTGCATATCAGATTCTCTAGCAGACAGAGGACTACCTAATTTGAATATCCATCTCATCTAAGACCCTGTGGAGCTGTAGTTGGAATGGACCACTGGAACCGCTGCATCTCCACTGCAGACTGCCATTCCTTTAAAATGCTGGCAGGAGCAATAGTAGCTTAGTTTATGAAATAATCTGTTGCACTGGTAAAGAAGCTGTGTGTAATATACTTGCTGATTTTTGGCCTCTGTAAGGAAAATTCCATAAAAACAGTGGCAATCCTACCACCACCTACTTTCCAAGCCAGATTCCCTCTATAGAGAGAACACTCATTTGACATAATCTTCTGGCATATGAAGGATGGTGACTAAGATGCTGGAGATGAAAAGTATTTAAACTTTTCTTCTTTTTTGCCTCATAACCCAGATAAGGAGTCAGTTTGCAAGCCTTTGAGTCAATTCACAACATCTTCCACCGTTACCCAGAGTTATCTTTGGCAGGCTCTTCAGCCACGCATTCGTCAGCGCCAGCTGAATGTTTTCAGAGTTAGCATTACTCCAGCAGAATATTCTCTGTTTCCAAAGTTGCTGAAGCAAATGGGAACATTCACAGAGACTGCAGTGGGAGCTGGATCATGTCCTTGCCCATCGTTGTGCACAGGCCTGATCTTTTCTGACTGCTGCTGAAAACTCCCTTGTAGAAGAACCCCTACAAGGGTGTGATGTCACTTGGGCTCATGAATCATGTGTTTAGCTGTTATCACTCTCCTCAGTGTGAAGAAGGCTGGTAATTATGTAGCTGAGTGCATAGCTAAAGATTTTTAAAGCAATATTTAAGTCTAGTTTCTTAAAGTAAATAGGTAATGCAATGAAATGGGACAGTGTGGCTTGATAGAAAGGTCTTTGTGTATCCTTCTAAAGAAATTCAGTTACTGCTCCTGGCACATCTGCAGCAACTCTGAGCTTTCTACATGTTTAATTTCAGCTTTGACAATATGTTTCAAAAGGGGAGAGGTTTTCTAATGATCATCTAAAATTTATTAAAAAGTATGTTACAAGAGGCTTTCAGTCATTTCCAGCTCTGTGAGACCAAGGTGTGTTTATGCAAAGTGCTTATATATATAATGTAAGGCAAAAAGTACTGACACAGAAACAAAAGAGAAAAGACACTCCAGAAAGTGTCTGAATAAGAAAAATTGAATTGCTTTTCATAGGTGGTTGTTTCTCTCTGCTGACTAAATGAGGACTGAAGGAAAACTGTGCTTTATTTTAGGCATTCTAGAAGATGCAAAAAATTTAGTGGGATTAAAGTGTGTGTAGTTCTTTTGGACTGAAATGGTGGAACAACTCATCATGACCTTGTGCCTCAGGCATCACAGGACACCCGCAGAGGAGATTTGCCTGAAAGCCTTAATTGAAGTCCAAGCTTCTTAAAATATATCCACCATCCTTCTCACCAAAGTTTATTAGGGTGATTTGTTTGTTGCTGCTCTTTTGCATGCGTTCCACTGGGAGCAGAACTAGATGGGAAAGTTCTAAATTATATTGACTTTTTTTTTCCTCACTGAGTATTACTTCCAAGTACTGAACTTTGCAAAGTATTGGTTATCCTTCTGTCAGGCCAATCCCTGCCTTAAACAGAAACCCCAAAACCAAAACAACAAAATTGACTATACCTAACTACTTAAAAAAAAATATTTCAACCTGAGTTGTAGTAAATTTTAAGAATGTATCCTATTTTTTCTGTGAAATGTGCTGGTTTTGTCTTTGTGAGCTTTGATATCTCAGTCATTCATGATTCCTATGGTTCACCACCTTTTTAATTTTTTTGAACATGAGAATTCCAGGGATTAATCAAAAGATACCACCATTCTCTTGAGTACTTTCTTTTGTATTCTAGTTTTCTTTCTTTTCTGCAATATGCACTTCCAGAAATTTCCTGGGACAAGGTCTATTTGTGTTGGAAGTGTTAATCAGTTACATTTTATGTCCTAGCATTTTCTTGCATTTTAGAGGATCAGGTTCATTGCTGGGACTGTAAGTGTGGTTCATGAGATCTCCCAGCCAACCATTAAACAAGACATTATGAAGTTAGTGTTTTCCATCTTCGTTTCGATAAGTTAAAATCAATAAGAGTGATGTGTTTACTCTGGTGGAATGGAAATGTTCACATAAATCTCTAAGGCACTGATGTATATCTGTGGAAATGTCAAAGGTTCAGTGCATCTTTCATTGCACAGGGTAGGTTTCTACAGAGCCTGGATAGATGACCTAAATAAAGATGTCTGGAGTTAGATTTGCTTTTTGGTCAAGGCTTCAGGAAACACTGACCTGTGTTATAAGTTGCAAGACAGGAAACTTTTGCCTCTTTTGAGGAGCTGCAATGTAAACATTACTTTATATCAGGAGAAGGAATAATAAGGGATGACACTGCTTTGTATTTTCATAGCACACCATAATGTACATTTAAAGAGAGCTTTTATTTAAAAGAAATCTTTACATAAAAATTTCTACATAAAAACTTGTCAGTTCTTAGCTAAATTAGTAGCATATTTACCACAAAGGTTTTCTTTCTGTCTTTGATAAACAATGTGTCTCCTAAAATTGTAGAATAGTTTTATAAAACCTTTTGAAAATACAGAAAAGTACCTAGGAATAGAAATTGAAAACAAACTGAATGCCACAAGCAAAAAAACAAGTAAGCAAAAGCCTGGCAATTTTTTAGGGTCACTCACCATGAGGAGTGGAGAGTGTCCAGAGAAGGTCTGGAGGACAGGTCTGATGAGGAGCAGCTGAGGCAACTTGGATTCTTCAGCCTGAAGAAAAGGAGGCTCAGGGGGGGATCATGTTCTCTACAGCTGCTTGGAATGAGGTTGTAGCCAGCTGGGGGTCAGGCTTTTCTCCCTGGGAAAAGCTATAGGACAAGAGGAAGTGGCTTCTAGTAGCAGCAGGGGAGGTTTAGATTTGATATCAGGAAAACTTCTTCACTAGAGGGTGGTGAAGCACTGGGACAGGCTGCCCAGGGCAGTGGTGGAGTCGCCATCCCCAGAGGTATTTGAAAGATATGTGGATGTGGCCCTTCATATCGTGGTTTGGTGGTGGACTTGACAGTGCTGGGTTACTGGTTGGACTCGATCTTAGAGGTCTTTTCCAACCTAACTGATCCTATCATTCCATTTGTGAGTGAGAGAAATGAAATACACTCTTTTCTCCCAGACCTTTTCCTGCTCTTTTGTACCAATCTCAGTGCTTACCCTGAACTGTAAGTGATGATAACACATTTGTCCTGTTTTGATTCTCTGGTGTCCAGTATAGACCAAAGGATGCTGCAACGTTTTCCTTATGGGGATGTTAAGTTGAAGCTCGTTGTTATACTGAGTTGTTTCAGGGATTTTTCAGGAGAATGAGGGGGGAATTGGCTGGGATGTAACATGTCTGAAACATTTACCTTTTCTAAGTTTGATCTAAATTGGTGGATGGAATTGAAAGTTATTCTGGGTGTTGCAAGGGAAAGGGGGAGAAGGTGGTAAGCAGAAGCAGTCAGATGTACTGAGTATGGTTGTATAGATATTTCCTTCTTTAAGGAGGACTGTCTGAAAACTAATTTAGAGTCACAGGCAAAATTCAGAAGCAGCAGGACTTATCTGAAATGTCAGTAAAAGAGTCAGTGAAGGAAGCCCACAAATATGTTTGGTTCCTTTTTAATCCCATTTACCTAAAATTAGTGTGTAAGCTAGTCAGTTAGAGAAGGATTTGCCTTCACAGAATTTGGTTACTGTGACCCAAATTCAGTGTTTTCCAAATGAAAGGAAGTGCACATATTCTCAGGCAGTATTGTAATATCTTTGTTCAGAAAAATGTCTTCATTTCTCATGGAATACTTCTTTTCTTCTGGGATGCCACGTTACAGGGCCAATCAGTAAAGGCCTATATGTGGGTTGATTTTTATGCACAACACTTAAAACACTCATCAGCCTTTAGTTTGAGAAGAGAGGGGAGAAAATTCTTGAGTGGAATCCTATTTTTTTTCGTTTTCAATTTCTGTGCGTTAAAGTTACAATGAGCCATTGCATATTACCTTGAAAAACCTAGAAAAAGCTTGAAAAAGCTATCAGTGTAAGCATATTGCTCATCAAAAGCAAAAATTGAAGATAATATATTTTTGTTCCACAAAGTTCAGACCTTCCTTTCATCCTGAAAGTTCTAAATTTGTTGTGTAGCCTGTATATTTTGCAATTGTCACCCCAAAAATGTGACACTGGATTCCAGAGTTCATTCATTCATTTAATCAGTATTAAGACTGGTTCAAACGTTTTGCTTACATTTTGGTTGCAGAAAAACACTGAGTTGTATTGTATGTGTTGGTTGTAAGAACAGGAGAACTGTGCTGGAGGTGATTGAGGGTGAGACTGAGCTTGCTTTAATTAGTAGGCATTTTGCAGTTAGTAAAATATTGCTGCAAAATCAGTCTACATGGTAATATAAATCATATTTCAGAGTTATATGAGTAATCATATCTCATTAGTTATATTGCATTCTAAAGGACTTTTTATAAAAGTAGTGCACCTTTGTTGGCACTCTTTAATTTGTATGAGTTTTTGATAATTTTTCTAAATTATGAAAAATGAAAATATAGTAATAGTGTTACCTGGATTAATTTAAATAGTAGCTATCTACATTGAAAGGGCAGATGAGAAGGAAATTTCAGAATAACATAGGAAATGAGGAGGGGAGAGTAGCTTAACTGTGTCTCTCAGTAAAGTAATCACAGAGATAAATTGCTTTGTTAGTTAATAGTGAACATCAGATTCTTTAGGGCCACTTAGGTCCACAAACACTGACTTAAGTTTTGCTTAAGGCTGTTTTTTTGCTTGTTCCATTTTCCATTCCATCTCTATCCATGTGAGTATTGACCATGGGGATTGCTGAGTTAAATGTGGCCTCTCTTGTCACTGCTTACCTACAACCCCTGCATGCAGCTGCCTTTAAAACCATTTAAAAAATGGAATGTTTATCATACAGTCCTGGTGAGATACCAGGGTCTACTGAGCTTTTTGTCATTTCCTTGATTCCCAACTGTCATATTTCTTAAGTAACATTAAAAACAACCTTTCTCTCCTTTCCCTTCTGGCTTCTAAAACTAGATAAATCATTAGTCATTTTCTTACAACAGAATAACTTAATTGCTTAATGATAAAGAAATTTTAATTTCATAAAACCCATAGATCAGAGAAAGACAGAAATTTTCAGATTCCCTTTAATTGTCACGTTTTTTCTGTTAAATCTGTGGATGCTTGCAAATATCACACCATACTGATGTCTAGTTTCCATGGCACTTCATAGCAAACCTAAGTAAGAGAAGAAAAAGATATTTAAGGGAGGAATTGCCTTTTACTAGCTGATGAGAAACAGATTTTACTGTCTGAATAAACAATCTTTACCTATATTAAACTGTGTAAAACAATAGTGTTTAAGAATTATAAGTAGGTTTGGATAAAACCTGCCTTTCTACTCGGTATTGCTAATATTACATAAAACTTTGGGACCAATTGAGGGAGCAGTTTTCCTGACAAGCTATCAAAACACATTTCAGAGGAGTGAGGGAGAGAGAGTAGAAGTAAACTCTACCTGAATAATTGCCATGATTGATGAAATGGCCAGCAACTGACTTAAGCTCAGACTCAGCTCTCAAGATCCACTTTAACCTATTGTCAAAATTCTTGCTGTATCTCAGTTTTTGTCATGGTTCCTCTCTGCAATTAGGTGGAAACATCAGTTTTTCTTTAAAGATCCTAGCCCATATACTTGGAAAAAAACCTGAAGGAATCTTTAGAAGGTAAACCAAAGAAATAAAAGTAAACTGCTTGATACTGTTTGGTTAAAAATGTGATATCTTATATTTTTTGGACACAGTTATGTGGGAGCAGGAGGATAGAGAGAGTACTGAAGGTAGTCTTACCACTGATAATTGCAGCTGTATTAATTACCAGAGAGTAGGAACAGCTTTGCCCTCACAGCTGTGTCCAATAAGGATGGGAGTTATAAAAGAGTGGGTTAGTTTAGTAGGGTTAGGGTCTCCTGGTCACACTGTGAGGGGAACAAATTGTGCTGGAGTAGGGCTGAGATGGGTGCTGGGAGCTGCCTGCTACCCCAGAACTGCTTTAGGGTTTAGCTGTGCCTTGGATTTTTTGGGAGTGCTCTCAAAGCAGTGCTTCCACTGATGGACTTAGAGGGTAGTGTGATGATGGACACCAAGATGAAGTGCACTGTGGAGGCAGAAGAGTTTAAAGATGTCAGGTATGGGTGCAATAAAAAGACTGGGATAAAGTTTCTTAAGGCCCTGCTTTGAGTCTGCTCCAACAACACAGTTATAATATATATAATTATAATATATATAATATGTTTACAACACTACATAGTGAACTTACAAAACTTACAAGCTACACTTCCACAGCAGTGCAACACTATTTATTCTTTCCTTTTTTTTTTTTTTTTTCCCTACCCAAGCAGGAAGAAAATGGACAAAGAGAAAAGATAAAATAATTTAAATTTTATTTGAGAATGTTTCCATTGTTGTAGAAGTAGACTGAGTTGTTCTATTTGCCAAGGAGCAGCAATTTACTAATTAATCTGGAAATGATCCATTCCTTGGAAGGAGCATTCATCTTTAGCTATAATGCAGGTCTACTCACAACAAAGTAGGAATCCATTTTACAGGAACATGCTAGAACACAATTACTTCAAGTTAGATTGAATTGCCATACAGGATACAAGAGTGTCTCTGAAATACCTGTGATCACCTAAACTGCATTTTATAGAGGGAAGCTGTTAAATCTGACTATTGGAAAACAGAACTGAATTCTTAGTGTCAGCTAAATTTGAACAGCTCTGTAGACACCATTGGAGTAACTCTGGATGTAAATTGTTATAGCTGCAAACAAACTTTGTCCAAAAATCTTTTTGGAAATGTAGACTCATAACTTTCACTGGCAATAATAGTCAGCATTGTTTCTGTAAGGGATTTCTGTAAGTGATTCCTTTACTGGGTTTGAGAGGAAAGGAGAATGAATTGAGGTAATTTTCTTGCAGTGTTCAGAGATCCTTCACTGGTGTGTTTCAGATAGATACTGTGTATATACTTTTAAATATATCTGCATGGAAGTTGGAAACACCATGTTTCTTTACTATTTTATGCATTAGAGACCATATATTGTTGAGTTTGCCTCCAGGGTAATGTGTTAGGGTATTTTTTTTCCTGCATTGTTGAAGTTAGAATAGTTCCCTGGAAGAATATACACTTGCATGCATTTTCTTTGTGTTGCTATTTCTCTTAAAATGGATTTAGCTGTCAGAGGCTGGAGGACAGTATAGGAAATGTTGTTAACCAGGTTTCAAATTGACATTTGAGCCTGGAGTAACACATGACCTTGATTGCCTTTTACCTTTTGTCCTCTCTCTAAAACTTAAGCAATTTTCATAGTAAGATAATGGAGTTGTGCCTCTCTCTATATAAATACCTGTTACAATGAGGGCTGATTGCAGCTGAGCTCTCCAGGTTTTAATATTTCAGATTCATAACCTGTGAAAACCTGAATTTCCAAAAAAATGTTCAGTCCTACAGTAAAGGTTTTGCTTTAGTTTATGACAGAAGGTTCATTGATCCCAAAAGTTCCACAAATATCACTCATTAAAAATTCCAATTTGGACTAAATATAACATTTTCCTTTTCATAAGGTGGTGTTGTAAAGAATCTAATCATCCCTAACTGATATGCTGCTGCTGACTTAGAATAATTTATATATCCCTTGCAAGAATATTTATTTACACTTTCACTTACTGTGAGAATTATGTTCTCAGAAGTTTTTAATAAAACATAGTGTACTTCCTTTAGAGGGAGATTGATCATATCTGGAATTAAAGTATACAGTTGCACACCTATAAATAAAAAGAACATCTTGTGTTCCTGATGCACTGAACTTTGAGCTATTCCTTGGTAATGGTATAGAATGTAAAAAAAAAAAAAAATAAATTGTGGAAATACACCTGAAAAGCAAATGTGCTGTCACCAGATGCCCTTGTAGACAAACAGTTTTCTTACAGGAAGCAGGAGATACTAATACATACATATATCTATATGTACACAGACACAATTATGAAGGCTTTTGAAATGCATGTTGTTATAAGAAAAAATGCAGAGGTCTACTATGATAATATGATCAAGTCCAGAAACCACTACAGCCTTTTTCAGTCTTTATTTTGCTGTTAATGTAAGTCAAAGGTGTCATGAGGAAAACTTTTCAAGGCATATACAATAAAATGAAATATGAATTTGCAGCTGAGCAGGGTGGTGTATGACAACTGCCACAGGAGTGAGTGATGGGGAAACAGAGATCAAAGGGAAATGAATGGCCTTTTATAAGGACTGACACTCTCAGAAAAGCTTTTCATTTGCCTAATGCTTGTTATTGCTGTCTGTCTTGCAGGTGTTGGAGAGATTCTATACCACCTGAGAACCTGCCCCAGAAGAAGGAAATTAAGCCAGAGGTGTCACTGCTGAAAAGCCAACTATATTTGTTGATTGATTTTTTTAAAATCATTTTTTATAATAGGTTTTATTGTTATTATTTGCTTTTGATCTTTAATCAAGATGCTCTTTAGATAGCTTAGATAAGGTGCTTTTTTCATAAAAACTACTTTTTCTGTTGCCTGAAATTAAGAATGTAGAGCATCAGTTCATCCACAGTGGTTTGGGGTTTTATTTTTCAGGTAATGAATGCTAGCATTTATCACAATTGGCTCTGGTTTAAATAGGCTTTTACCTGTAGATTTCTTTATATAGGTTGGCTTTTGACCTAGGTCTAACAAGACAATGCCTACCAGGAAAGAAACACTTATGGAAGCAAAAAGCACTGGTGCTGAGCCCTTTGTTGTTTTCTGGCAAAAGCTCAGATACTAATTTACAGGCTACAAGCCAGTCTATGAAAAATTGGAATGATAATTTTTTTTTTTAATGAAACAGCAGCTGGAACTGACATCTTTCTGCACAATAGCTTTAATTTAGCTTCCTAAGGTATTGCACCTGAAAATGCAAAAGAGGAGACATCATCATCAATAAACTGGTGAAAAATATCCAATTCAGATAGTTTTTTAATTCCCCAAAGTACTCAGTGTTATGTGCCTATTGATATCTGCCGGCCCTCCACATACACACCTTTCTTGGAGTACAAGATTCTCGTGTGGTTTGATTTTCCCTTTCGGGAAGGAGCAATAGTGTTCCAGCACCTCAGCAGGTGACTCTGAGAGCTGTGGGGTGTGGTTACCTGTGTGTAACCTGGCAGAGGGACCAGGGTGACACCAACCAGGGGCTCCCCAGGCAGGGACCTGGGGATGCTCTGGGATCCACTCTGGTTCCTGGGCTGCCCATAACACAAAACAGAGAAACTTCACTGCTGCTGGCAGAAATCTCTTGTTTGCCTCACACAATCTGCCCAGCTTCTGCTGGAATGTGTGGAAGGGTGTGTGGTGGCTGTGCCTGCTCCTTTCCTTTCCCATCATTGTATTCTTAGAGCTCCCAAGAATTTCATCACAATGAGCGATAACTTTGCTAAGCTCTTTATAAACCCAGAGTTCATCCCTGCTCATCTTAATTTACAGTCAAGGTTTGTACTCCTCTGCACCATTGCATTGGGCACAGTGTGTTTTGTAATTCTGATTCTTTTACTGTATTGATCCCTCCCTTCAAAACTAATTATTTTTTAAAATGTATTTATTTTTAAATTTTTCTTGCTTTCTGGTAGATAATGTGAACAAACATCAGCATCCATCAGCATTAGCAGTTCTTCAATTGAATTTAAACATGATCTACAAAATGCCTTGGCTCTTGGGATAGGACCAGATATTATTACTCCCAAAGTATAATTTTCACATCCATCTGTTCCTTCACTTTCCTGAATTTTCTTTATCCGTTTTCCCACAAAGGTGGCTTTGCCAATGGCCTTTTACACAGCTTGACATTGGTGTCAGCCTTTCCACTTGCCTAAAGCAGCTTTTGTTCTGGATCCCAACACAAGACAATGATGTATCTTGAGAGGAATATTTAAGGTGACATTTGTAATTTTGGTGGAAGTTTTAATGCAACCTGCTTAGCACTGTGAGTTCTGAAATACAAAAGAGCAATGTCATACTAGTTCTGAGCCTGTGTATATACAGTCTTATGCTAAATCAATTCTATCCAGCATTCCTGTGTATGCAGTACAAGCTCATAATGAACTCTGAAAATTATTTAAGTAACTCTGTTTCTGACCAGAAATCACATTAATAGGGTAAATGTTGTTTGAGTTACAGTTTTTTTGCTGTCCCTCCACCTCATTTTCCTCTAGAATAAACCTTCCTGCTTCAAAATTAGACACATTTAAAGATTGCTCTTCATTAGCAGCTAGGCTCAGTGTCTGTGTTCCATGCACTTAGATCTGGAGCAGTCACATTGACTCCAGTACATACTTATGTGGGAGCTCTTTGTTGTCATTCTAGGAAATTCCTAATGATGAAAAACTGTTTTAATACTATATTTTTTATTATTAGATAGCCTGAGGGTTAGTCTAGGAAGTCAGTGTCCTGGATATAGCTTTGAAATTCAAGAGAATTGCATGCAGGAAATTAGAGAAATACATGAAAATCAGCCTTCTCTTATGATTTTTCAAGCAGTAGCTGAATACAAATTAAGGTATGGATGCCCTTATTCTGAGCTTCTCTTGAAGCAGCCTCTAAATTTTTCTGCCTCAAAGTTGAAGTAAACTCTTCTTTCTTTTTAAACTCCCCAGTATTTTTAAGCACTGATCTACTTTATTATAATGATTTTAAGTTTAGTAAAAAGTACCTGATTTCTTTGGCTTCTGTGAGTACTCCCAAGAATGTTCCATCTAAGTAAATGTTTGACCTGCCAGTGTTGGTAAAAAAAAAAAATCTCTTATTATTTAGTGGAAAGGATCAACAGATATGTTTCCCATTGCTTCATTTGTTTCAGTGTGATAGTTTGCAGAACGATGTTATAAATGTAGGCAGCAATGAATATATTTGACTTGCAGCTCCAGTCTTAGGAAAAGGAAACAGATTTTTGTTCAACAAGAGCAATTATTTCTGGCATAATATAGACTCCAGTAAATGAGAGTGGTGACAGACAGATTGGAAAATAATTGGAATATTTACCCCAAATGCAAAGAGGGGGTCTGGGTCAAGTGAGAGATTTTCCATTTCACAGAATGTGCCTTCAGAGGCTACTGTGAGTTGGTTATGTTGGAACTCAGTGCTTGGAGAGCTGTGCACGTGGGGAAGAGACCTTTGTGGTGCCCTACACAGACACTGCAGTCTTGTTAAATATGATGCTTAAGCAAGGAAGGAAACACAATTAATGGGAACAAGTACATTTATGACATGAACAGCAAATATTGGCCAGCTTTCTTCTGAAAGGATTAACCTGGCTTTCACTGTACACTGCATTTTTACTTAGAAAAGTGACAGTTCTCCAGTGATTTTTCATGCAGATTTTTTTGACTGAACTTTAGCAAGAAGAGAAAAGGAATGAGGAGTTTGTATTCTCTATCTCTTAGGTAATGGTAGGAAGAAAGGTACTTTAAAGGCTACTTTGATACTTGTGAAATGGAAATGTTTAAAAACAACTGCACATTATTTTAAAGAAATATTTTGTAAGCATTTATAGAAGGGACAATTTTCCTCAGATTCTGAGCTATGGTCTTTTAGGGAGAAGGAAAGAGAATAAAAAAGGATTAAAAATTTGGTTACAAACTATTTTTAGTGGAGTAATTTCTGATAATTAAGGAAAGTAATTTAATTTCAAACTCGAGTCTCATCAATCAGAAAATCTGAGACTCCCATTACTCACTGTGACTTTTCCAGCAGCAGAGCCATTGTTTCACTCCCTAAACCGACTGTTACAAGCACAGTGTGCTGCATCCTAAACTTTGTTAGGAAGCATCACAGAAAATACCATTCCTGTCCTGCTGAAAAGCAGAGATGCTCAGCACACTCAGGAGTGACTCATCCTAACAGTGACAGGAGTGGGAAGTAAAAACTGGGGGAATTTAACTGAATTTGATGCTCTCATATCTTGCAATACAACTGAATCTTGTCTGGAGAATATCATCATCATCTCCTGCTAGGGAAGGAGGTTGATATTCTTCTAATTTTCCCTTTTTTTCCTGTAGTCTACAGTCAGAAAAGCTGCAGAACTTGTTGGATTTAAAACAGTCTGGATGTTTTGATAAAAACACTGCAACGTGATGACAAATTCCATATATTAGGTGACATGTTGAGTTGGAGGTTTTACAGCTAAACACAAACAAACCAAAAATAATTTTCAGATTTTAACTTGTTTCCCTCTTAGATCCTGCAGAATATGGCATAACTTGTTCTTGACTTCAGTATAGAGTTATTTGGGTATTTAAAGGAAATAAGTGCCCTACAAAATGAATCTTGGTATACTTTCCACCGAAATCAGCTGGGTTTGGGCACCCAAAGAAGACAGAGTACGCTGCTTGTCGTGGTGAGGTTGTGAACCCAGAGGAAATGGGCATGGAGGGCAATAAACAGCAGTGGTTTCTTCTACAAATTGTCAGATGGCTAAATAAATGCTTTTATTAAGTATTCTAAAATGTAAGGATTTTATTTGTATGAATGACTCTTTAAAAAATGCTTTTTGGAGGTCATGCACCTTGTTCCTGTTTCCCTTCCATTTAGGGAGATCGGGGAATAACAAGCAGAACCATTTTGTGGAATTTCTGGCGATCCCAGAACCACCCTTACAGGACAATTTAAAACAAAGATGGCAATGCACAGAGGCTGATTATAAGTTGTTAAATTAGCTGGTACTTAGAGCAGTGCAGCCATGGCAACCAGGAATGGAGTGGACACCAAGCCCCTGAACTTGGGCAGGGTTTGTGGCCTGCATTGACTCTGGTGCTGCCATAGCAACGCTCCCCTCTGCAGAAAAGACAGAGGATTTAAAGCCAACAGCAGCAAGCCTCCATAAATTACAACTTTGAATTTTGTAATAAGCACACTCTTAAAGATGGTGGGTGTCCAGCAGCCAGGAGAAGGAGGCAGATCTTTCTAGTTGGCTGCAGCATCCAGAAGATGTTTATTGTGATAAAGGAACTTAGCTGGTGTAGGTGTGCATGGAGGAGGTTTTGTCCAGACTACATACACATTCCAGTTTTGATGATGAATACTGCTTTTTGCTTGATGAAAATCACTCTCAGATTGGTTGTTCTCCTTGGATAGATTGTATTGAATATACTGACTTGGCAGCACTATTTTGTGACGAGGTAAATATACCAGAAAACCTCAGGCTACAGTTCTGCACTTGTAAACTCAGGTGTTCATATATGTTTTGAAGAATAATAGGTTAAAATGCAGTTTAAGGAAAGTAAGAAAGTTTGGTTCTGTAAATAAAAATCCCAAGGCATAAGACTGATTTCTATGTCCTGGAGTTCATGAAGCAACACAATTTTGTCTGAAACAGACCTGTATTTCTTGTTAACCTGCTCAAAATCTCATAACCATTTCAAGCAAAAATGATGTGACTGACGCAGAGAATAGCTGCAAATGAAACAATTTCGTTGCATTTTTAGTTCACAGGTTATAAAAATTGAAATGTGGGGTTTTTTGAGGTTTTCCTAATCTCACCTGGTATATTGATTTCATTCACAATCAGGTGGGGATGTGCCAACAGCAGCCACCCCATTCCCCCTCTGGAGCCCTCTGGTCTAGCAGGGAGTGATTCTCGGGGCCTCTCAGCACTGACAGCTTGTTGGAGTTCAGAGTTTGTCAGGATTTTCTTTTCACAGTATATCCCACCTTCTGTGCTAATGCATTCCTGGGGACATTCCAGAGTATTTAACTCTGAGTAGAATACAACATTGAGTACCTTATGCTAATTTTTTTCCACCGTGCTCACTAAATTGCAAGTGCTTGAAGGTTGGCCTTTATCATGAGGGTTCTAGGACAGAAAGCTATTTTATGATTAACAAGTTTTGATTTATGTTATTGAAGCAAAGACTAAAATAATAAAACTTAAGTATATCACACCTGATAGTTGTTCATTATTAATGTATGAATGACCAGCTAGGAAAGTAAGTGGCATTTAAAAATAAAGTTATGTTCTGAGAAGTTAATTAAAATCCTGTTGAATCTAATTGAAGGAAAAAAGTAATATGAAACTCTGTGTTAAGAACTATTATGAAGTTTAGAGTAATGTGTGATCCTGGAGGCCTGAGGGGCAAATTTACAATTAAAAACTAAATTAGAATAATTAGGTTTTTATTATGCCAAATAATATGTCAGAGTTTAAAAATTATCATCTGCTGCTCCATGCCAAGGATGGAAATGGTTAAGTACCAAGGAATATGAAAGGATATTTTTTTTCTTTCAGCTTTCCTTTCTGTCCTATGGAAATATTTTTTTTCCATGATGTCTCTACTATGCACATTTTATTGTTACTTATTGCTCAGCAATGTCCTTGTGCTGCTTCTAACCCTGCTTCTCTGTACTGTGCAGTCTTGTCATTTGTACAGAGCACAAGATGTGGAATCTTTTAATCTGTGCTCTTTTAGAAATGTTGTTAAATGTATTGAGTATACACATCACATATTTAATTTGAAGTGGTGGCAAGAACACACTATTTTGTAGGTACTAAGGGAGAAAAATTAAACCTGCATGTTGTAGATGATCTCTATTGTTTTGTACAAGTATAGTTTTAAAAATGTTTCCACTTCTAGTCTTTGTTCAGATATCCCACATTGTCATGTAAATATGTCTGAATTTCCTCTATATATGATGCTATATACATATATTTATGCATATATTTTTATCACATTTATTTCTACAACACTGCTGATCTCTCCATTCCGTGTGAATTTGTGCCAAACCACCTCAAAACTGTTCCCAGTAACACACCATTTCTCCCGGCACAGATCTAGAATTAGGAACTCTTGAAAAATGTTTATTTACATTTTAAAAGATGACTCCACTCATATATATAATTTTTTTAAAAAAACTGATTAATGTATAAAATTTCTTTTACCTCAAGCATGCCACTGGGTGATATTCCTAGGATCTTCACTCCAGGACAAACGGATCACTTTCAATATGCTCTCCTTAAGATAAGTTGCTGCCAATTGAAAAGAGACCTTTTCTTGCAAGTGATTCAGTTGCAATATATTCACATTTAATTTTCAGCATAATTAGATAGAATTATGGATCTGTGAATCTTTTATAGCTGGAGACAGTACAAGTTAGCCAAACTAATTAATCTAAACATTGGGGTTTAATATGATTATTTAAAATAGAGATTGTGACCACTCCAGTGACCTGTAGTACTTATTGATGTATGTTGTAATCTGTATAAAAACCAGCAGAGGAGATGCTTAAACTGCACACTGAATTTGTCTGAGGGACTGTCCAAAGAACTTTTATAAAGTAGGTAGTTTGAAACAAGGAGTTTCTCTACTGACTTTCATGTATTGTTTTCCTTTTTAATGGAATTTATTATTTGGTGAAATTCTTGACTGGTTCAGTGCTCCAGCAGAAACTGAATTCTGCCCTGAACAAGGCAATGAGTTAAGCTATGGTTGTGGGGATAGTCTTTTGCCAAAGACTTTACTGCTATTACAATAAAACATATTTATCTATGAAGCAGCACCAGAAGTAATAAAAATGAAACCAGAATTTTATGCAAACTTACAAGGCATGGACTTTTTCCAGATGAGACTATGATTTGTTTCCAGCCTGCATGGAGGTGAAATATGTAGCTAGTACCTGAGGTTCAAATTTTAGAGCCTTCATTTTAATACAAGGTCAAATATTTATTTTTATAACTGTTTGTAGTCTTTCTGTGTTTGGTGCTTTTCCAGATTTAATCAGATAAACCATAAGACAGACATACAAAATCCATGTTGCTTTGTCATGCCTTTGCTGCAAACAATTGCAAGAGAATTACTGCACACAAAAATAAGGTGGTTTTTTTTCCTAATGAGATTGCAACTCAGTCTTGTGAGTAACATCAAAGATTAATACAGGGTCAATCTGTATCTGTGGTAATTATCACACCATTTTTTCCTCTTTTCCTGTAATCTTATTTTTTAAAGTGATTCTGATCAAGTCAGTTCAATTTCTCAGCAGACAAAATGCATGAAGCAGTACTGAGTTGCTTTAGATCTACTGAAACATAAACTGGAAAACTCAATTTTCAAGTCAGATTTTTCAATCAGAAACACATGAGAACAATAAATGAATTCTAAAACATCTCTGTTTGCAGAAGTGTAATAAAATATACATCAAAAAGAAAAAAAAAATACCAAATGGCTTTTGCTTTTTCTTTTTTGCCAAGCACATACAAGCAGGGTGTGTGATCTGTGGCTAGAGAGAAGGATTGAAATACAGATTGAGAAAACAAAAAAATGGGCAGATAAAGGGAAGTCACATGGGGCTCTCCTCATCTTGTCTTGTCATGGGGGTATGTTCTTTATGACTGTCTTTGAATGCACCCTCTCAATGATACACTCTTTTTGTACAGTGCTGCCTGAAAAAATTACCTTTACCCTGACTAAAATTATGAGGAGGTTTAAGATGAGAGGTTGATTGTAGGGATAGGCTAAGCATCTTCCTGCAGGCATTTTAATTTATATTCTACCACACCTGCAAACTCTTTTTCCCTTGCTAGAATGTGCCTTTTTTCTCTCACTGAGAAATGGAGCATGGCTGAAAACAGGTAGCAGCCTCTAAAAAGGGCTTTGCTCTGGCAGTGAGGGGTCAGGTTACTTTCCAACCCAGGTCCTTTATGGATTTCACTGAGCAATATGTGTCACTCTTACATTGCAGGAGGGGAAAGTTTTGTTTGTATTGGCTGTACACTGTGCTTCTGCTCATCTGCAGAGAAACTGCATATAAGTTCTGAAGATTCACCATAATTTGTTTTTTCTTTCTGAAATTTTGGGCCATTAGCTCATCTTCTCAGGAAGGAATGAAGTATTTCCTTTTTCCTTTATCTTTTTTTTTTTTTTGTGGAGAGTGTGTTTTTTCTAACTAGGACTTCTTGTGACTCATCCAGATACCCTGTAATGAAAAAAAATTATATCTGCTCAGTGCAAGACATATAAACACCCTGTGCTTAGCAAATATTGTCTTCTGCCAGGTCTGCCAGCAAGTTAACTTCAATTTTTACGGTGGTCTTATTGCTGAAGTCAAGCAGCTTTTAAGAAATCACTTCTCCCTTTTACCAGAAAGAGTGGCAGCACACTCTTAATCCTTTCTTAGCTTTTACAGGTTTTGCGCAGTCTGTGAGTTAATTCATTCTCAAGTTTCAAACTCCCAGAGTAAGTCAAGAACCTCATCATGAAGATGATGTTTCTGCTGAGGAAATGGAGGCAGAATTAGTTACTGTGCCATGTCAAGGATGTGTGCATTGATCTGTTTAGTCTGTGCAAATTGCCAACTAAATAGGTGATGTAAACAGTCATGCACTGAAGTGGGCTCATTTCCACTGATTTAATACTGTACTTTGACCAAAATATTTTGTTTCTCGGAGGTTTTATATGAAAGCTTCCTGGGAGGTTAAAAGCTAAAAATGGCAGCAAAAATAGCGTACTAAGGATTAATGGTTTCCCCATCATATTTCTCTACGAAAAATGTAACTGACAAGCTAGGAAAGTCTATTGCAAAGAAAAGTGTTTAAGAGACTGTGGCCAGCCACAAAGGCTAATGTCCAAGTTAAATAGCTGCTGAAAAGAGAAAAGTAGAGCAGCTTAATGGATTGGAAATTGGTTGTAGGGGAAAAAAGTAATCTTGAATGCAGCCTTGGAGAGAACTTGGTATTATGTGTTCAGTGAAAATCTTGTTTCAGTAAAGTAGGTATGTATGCTTGGAAAGTTCAGTTTAGAACAGATAAAGGTGTACAGAAGACATTGGAGAACATTTATGTGCTTGAGTGTATATTTTTATTCAGAAGAGTTGCAAAGCCCAGATAAATATATTCAGAGGGGAGCTTCTAGAGAAACTGCTTTGCAATTATGAGACTGGGAGCTGTCCTGATCCACAGAGTTCTTGGGGGATGCATACAGACACGTGCAGTTTCATAACATTTAAGCTTGGAATTGATAAGGAAAAATCCTATTAATGTGCAGAGTGAGAGTAATCCTATTAATTATATACGCACTAATCCAATTAGTTTCAAAGTCCTCAAGACATTCCACCAACATTTTCACCAACCTCTATAGCACTGACATGAGAGACCACTGATGCTCCTTTTTTGCTTCCCAAGGGTGAGAAAATTAGTACAGTTAAAGCAGTGCTCTAAATGTTATAACCCACAAAACTTAAAATGTTTCTTTTAGTGTGGTCCACTAGTGTTGGTTTATTATCCATCCTGACCTGTTTTATCTTGTTAGTTTACATGCTACAGTGTTAGTAAGTCAGATACCATAACAACCCACAGGTTCTTTTGATTCACCAACTTCTTTCCAAACTTAAATTCCTTCAGACTTAACAAGAATTAGGCAGGACAATAATTAGTAGGATTGCATGGCACCATTTTTAATTGAGGCTGCCAATCAAAGGCACAGTACTGGAGAAGGAAAAAGCAGTCTTGAGCCTTTGAGCTGACTTTTAATGCCAGATCTTCCAGCCACATATGAAGGTGCAGAGGAGGAAAAAAAACCTCACATGCATGATTTTTGGATATTGAGACTTTTGGAGCTTTAGAGTTCAAATGGATATAATGCTGCTGGGGTGCATCAATGATTCTTTACAGAGTCATGTATGTGTTTTCCTGTGAGTCAGAGCACACATGTTCATCTGTCAGCAGCTGAATTTTCAACTGGTTTCTTTGGCAGACTACACCACGTAGAGGAAACACTTCTTGCTCTCCAGCACACCAGGAACTTGTGGGTGGCTCTTGTGTTTGATGTGACTGATGGTATTCTTATCTTCCCTCTATGATAAGTCCATATGAAAATTTTTCTGCTTTCTGAAGTTCTGTTTAATTTTGAGATGGTTTGTCTGAAATCAAGCTTTGAAATTACATTAAGAGGAAGGTGATAATTGCTTTGTTGCATGATCGAGCAGAGCAAATTTTCTCTAATGATTTCTAGCTTTTCTCAGTTTCAGGGATGCATTTAAGTAATGTTTCACATTCCAAAGTTGTTGTTGCTTGTTTGGCCATCTCTGTTTCTTCTTATATGAGCTGTAACAGTTGAAACTATTATTTATGTGCCTTTCTCAGGAGCTGCTTCCTCAGGGTGACTCTTCTGTGAGTGACCTGTGATTGTGTCTGAGACTTGTGTCATTTTTTGACAAGTTGAACATGTCCAGTGCGTGTAGCTATTCCTGCATGTACAAGTGGCTTCACTCTGCTGTTTCCAAACACTGTGATATTTCCCATTGCACTCTCTTTGAGATTATTATTTATGCTTTAATAGTCACTGGTACTCCTGAGCCCTGTGAGAAATGTTTTAACTGCTGTACCTTTAATCTCAATTGCTTTGATACAGCTATCTTTTATAGTGTCAATGACTTAGAGAAGTTTGTAGCTGCCCAGTGTCAATTTAACAGGTTCTTTTCCCTTGTCTCTTTCTCCTTGGATGGGCACATAATGTAAAAGCAACTCACAGGGTGGAACTTTTAGTTCTTGGCCTGAAATATCAGTATACAGATGAAGTCAAGCAGATGTTTACATTAACATTTAATTGAATTTATAACAGGCTACCACATGTTACATACATTAGTAATAAGCATTAACCAAAATAAAAGAAAACATTATGCATGTGCACTAAGTAGCAGCATGACATGAGGAAAAGATCTCTTAGCCCTTGAAATTGTTGCTGTTGATGGGATGAGAGGTGCAAACCACATGTACTTGCTCAATTTTTTTTTTTTTTCCTTACTGTTCCCAAAGGAAAAGGGATTTGGCCTGTCAAAGTTAGCTTCAAGGCCTTCTTGAGCCCATTATAGGGAAACAGAAGCCCTGACAAAATGAAGAATAATCACAGTGACTCTCAGTGTATTTTGAAGAGCTCTACAGACAGGGTTGGACCTGAAGCTTTCTGAAGTAAACAGGAAATTTTCTGTTGGCATGACATGGTTGTGGGTGCAAAAAAGTATCTTCTGTCATTTATTTAAGAGACACACAGACTACCTTGAGTGAGGATCCCATGGTGACAACAGCAATAGCAAGAGCTGATTTTAGTGTCATCTTTCAGCGTACTGGAGGTGGTTTCCAGGCCCTGATTTCCATCTTAGCTGTGTGTCCAAAATATTCCATCTAAAGTTCCTGCCTGTGTGAAACAACTCCTCATCCAGTGACTTGTTTTTATTTACCACTATACTCAAAAATTGCCAGCATGTCTCTATAAGGTGGTGTTAAGCTTTTCTTGTTTTCTTTCTCTGTGTTGGAATTCTGTCTGTATACTCACTGACTCTATTTTTGGCTTAAATAAACTTTAGGTTTAGCATTTCATAGGTCAAGGCAACTTGATATCTCACATCCCAAGGTTTTTTCAATATCAATTCCAATTCCATATTTTCCACTTTTACTATGTAGGTTCTTGAGAACAGGACTGTTTTCAAACAATATTGTGAATTACTGTAACCAAACCCTAATGTCAGTCCATGAAATACAGTTATAAATGAAAATGTCAGAACCCTGCAACTCCTTGTCTGTACTTATTAATGTCCTGGATGCTCACAGTGCTCTCAGGATGGTACCTGTCTTGTTATTTAAAGTGTATCATATCAATAACAGCAGTGCTTCTACTTTAGATAATACATTCATTTACCTTTATTATAATGTCCATTTCTATGAGTTCTCAGTAGGAACTTTCTTCTCTGTTACTTCTGAAGACTGAAAATTAATTTTAGTGATTCAGTTAATGTGAAGGCAAAGAGCACCTGGTAATAAGAAAATTCTTAGAATTACTGAACTGTCCAGAACAGCCACAAGAGCCATTTACCAGAATTATAATTGTTTATAGGGAAACTCTTTGCAATGCCTCATGCTTTTGTCAGCTGAGCATTATTTATCTACAGAAAGACATAAATACCTCTCATGTTGGTAGCAAACCTTAACAAGAGATTATGTTCAGAAGTAAGTGGAGTGGTGGTGTTTTATAATGGAGCCAACTCTAGGAAATGTGAATTGCTCTTTTATCTCTGTGAATTGCTAAATCTCATATTTCGATATCACATGCTGGGCACCAAACCTGTAACTCAAGCATGCTGGAAATGGATGAAAATTTCCCCCTCCTCATAATTATTGATGTGATCCAGTTTGGTTTTCTTCCTGTATTTTGTTTGAGTTATGTTTATGCCAAAACAGCCAAATTCAAAAGTCTACCAAATAAATCTTTGCCATAACTATGAATTAACAAGCTACATTAGTTAGGATAAATGTAAATAATTCACAACCAGCAAATTTGAAACACAGAACCTTTAACATAAGATACCCTCACCAGTATCTCATGGATACCATGATTGTTGATGTGTGACTGTTCAGTTTCACATTTTTCTGGCACTGAGAAACTCAAGCACTCCATGAATATTTTACAGTCTGTCATATATTTTTGCCATTATGAAAAATCCTGTCAAGTAGAACCTCAAAATCAAACATTTTGTTCCATGTCTGATGTTTGATAATAATTTTTAAAATATGCTTTTCACTATATCTGCTGTTCTCCAAATCAAAGTATGTAATGTCCACATGAGACCTCTTAATTTCAACTTGTCATTTATATTTCACAAGATAAAATTTTGTTTTTCAAATGTTTTAATACACTCTCTACATGCTGCAAAACAATTGTTTTCCTTAAATAATTGAAAATAGTTTTTGTTTGTTTTCTGTATATTTAATAAACATAAAACTCACTTGAGCTAGAGAGGCCTGTGAAACTTGAAGTATTTATTTCTCTGTTTCCCTTTTAAGTAATGTAGAATATATTTTAATTTGTTTGTTTGCAACCTATATGATGATTCTGTATATTTTCTATTACTTGTGCCATCCATATATAATTATTTGTGAGGTTCTTGCACAAAAGTATGTAAGATCTCTTGGAGATCTTCATGAAGTTCTGCTGAAGAGCAAATATGCTATTTGTATGTTGCCCAAATTTTTAAACAAGCAGGAGGGTGACAGGTCAATTGCAATCCTCTGAAATACTTCAAAAAAGCAAGATATAATGAAAATCTGCAAAGTGAGTCTTCATTTTACAAAGCACAAGTATTAGAAATGAAAGTATATTAATAAGTCTGCAGATAAAATTGCAAAGACACTGAAGATGCAACACAGCTAATCTTGTTTATTCAATTAATAGAAATGTGAATATGAAACATATTTTAAGACTTAGAAAATGAACATTTTATGGTCTTTGAATTGGGCATCTGGAGAAATTATACTGTATAATGAGATACTTTGGGTAATTTTCTGGTTCTTGGTCTTACACCATACAACTATTTGCTTAATAATCATACATAGATACAATGCAATCATATTGCTTATCTCTTCCTAGAGATGAAGTAATTCAGCTGCATTTCTGCAACTTCAAATTATGCCACTGATATTGAAATTTAGATATGAGAGCTGATGGCTGGAAAAAGTACCTCTGCATCAGCAGTAGAAAAAGCAGCAGGAAAAATTTAATTACTTACATTTTTCTATCCTGCAGTGTCTACCAAGCTTCTTTTTTTAATTAAAAAGCATAAATCAGCATCATTATAGTCCACAGTTTGTCTTTTCAAACAAAACAAATAAAATATTTGCCACTACTATTTATATAATTATTTGGAGGCTGAAAATACCTAGTAGCTTCAAAGAATGAACTATATTACTAAGCATCAGAGAGAATGACAGGAGTAAGGAAAAAAGTCTGATCTTTGTCTTAGAAAGAAGAGTTCCTGGATGTAAATGGGAATGAAAATGAAAAGGGGTCACCATATGTAACAACTTCAGTGAATTCAGGAGAGTTTAGGAAATAGAACTGCTGAATCAGTAAAAGCAATTTGTTACAGTTCATTTTATTGATTCATTCTGAAGCTTTTTCTTTCTTCTGATAATTTGGTTTGAGGTAATTCCTCCTTACTCCCCATCAGGGAAGGCAGTTTGAGATTCTAGGAACTCCCTTTCTGTGGTGATGCAGATGCCTTGACTCACCACCAAGAGCACAGCAGCTGCCAGCTCACTCTTGTCATCCTGCCAAATGTGGATTCCTGTGTGAGGAGGAAAAGGGAACACTGTTCCTAGAATTCCTGTATTGTTTTTTTTTTCTTTTTCCCTTCTGTGCAGTGAGAAAAGTAATGCAAACTTGATAGATCTGAAAGAAAAGGTTTGATCTTCATTCCCAAGTGAACAATGAGCCGAGAGGCTGCACACAGTGCAGCATCTGCCAAAGTAGCTGGGAAAATTTACCTGGGCTGGAACATCTCAGAGCTGTCCCTGGGAGGTGTCTGAGATGTGCCAGGGAGGTGGTTGTGTAATGCTGTGTGCTGTATTATGTGGGGACTAAGGAGGCAAAACTTCCTTTAGAAATGCATCATGAGATGGTTCTAGGACATTTTGCAGAGAGAAATAGGCATGCACTCAGTGAAAAGAAAAAGAGAAACATTTTATTGCAATGGTTGATTTGATTTTCTAGTAAATTGAAATTATCAAAAGAAACCTCAAATCACTGAGAAATAAACCACTCAAAACTAAAATAAAAACAACCACCAGACTACAAGGAAGTAAATTATAGGCTCCCTCCAGACCTGGAAACTGTCACGTCAGTCACTGATGTGAAAAGGACAGGTTTGCTTGAAAGATTGATGCCATGTTCCCATTCCACCTGAATTCCTCTTGCACAAAGCAGCTGTGCTTCTTCACTCAGGAGACTTCCCTGAATTGGACTTTCCCCTGAAAAAAGCTGCCAAAGTCAATTTTGTCAAGGAAATTACATACATATTTTTAATATAATTTGGAAGCAAGTTTGTCCTGCATAATATAGACACATAATGTTTTCTTCAGACACTTAGAAGGGTTACTTTAACTAATAGATAGAACAAAAGAGTCAAAACCAATCTAAATTTTTCAAGTGTGAATATTGGAATTGTGTTTGTCCAGATCAATTGCTTGGGTTAAAATTACTGTGAAGTAATTTTCTGTACTACATACTCTGTGTTGCTTTCAAAGCAAATTTAATGTTTTATACTTATTATAAAATGCTGATCTTCTATTTCACTATAGATCCATTAACCCACCATGTTTAATGATTTAACAATAGTGAGGTAATCTATTGCTTTCAGTGCTGAGCCAATGATTTTTGGGAAGTCTGGAAGGCTTTGCTAAATGACCACTCAGTCTATGTGTTGTTCACATCTGCATTTGCGGTGCAATTTCACAGTACATTAGCTGCATTCCTCAGGTATGTGCACCCATCCACACACTACTGTTCAATCTGCATTGGCACTGAGGGCTAAACTCGAGACTTGTGGAACTCTTCACCATGTATGGAATCAACACATTTCACTAAAGGGGTTTGAAATTTCATTTTTGATCATAGGGTTCATTGCTAAAAAGAAAAGCAGATCCCGAGGAAGCTCATGTGACTCTGTATTGTCTGAGCAGAGTGGACAGGCAGAAGCACCAAAAATCTCCTGTTTCAAATTGGATATGTCTAGGGTTTATCCTGCCTATGGCACCATTGGACAGCAATAACCTAAATATCACAGTATTATGCACAATAAAGGTATTTTATTGATTTTTCTTGGCAGTGCATTGTTCAGTTCAATCCATTGTACCTGTACCCTGGGTTAGACCTGCCATCACAACAAAAAATAGCTCTGGTATTGTTGAAATACCAAAAATTTTAATTATCACAAAAAGTCTAACAATATTTTTTTCTTAAAGTGGTGAAATCTGACTCAGTGGAGTTTTCTGGTGTGAAAAGCTCCGGTGATGGAGGGAAATTTTGCATTATCAATGCATCTGGATCTCAGAAGATATCAATATTCCACCCCTGCTATACATTACATTGTCATGTTTATAACACCTATGATTTAGTTTCTCTTTGTATTATTATATATGTGTGGTTCTCAGAATGATGCAAACTATTTTCTTGAACCTGAAACTATAGGTTGTAAACAAGCAGATATTTTAGTATCTGTTAGTATTAAATGCATAATGAAGCTACCCCAATATATAATAAAAAATAATTTGTCTTTTAAAATTACATAGTAATGTTTCATGATGTATGGCACAGGAATTTCTTTATTCTAATTTATTTCTGATAGCTGCTTCATTCCCAATACTTTTCTCATAATAAGCGGAACAACCATTTATTTAGATATTTACTTCCTGTAGCTGGAGTGAAGAATTAGTAGATTTTACTAGGGAGTTAGACCAATATTCTTTTTTTATTAAAATTATTATCTAGATATGCCCATTATTTTCTTGCTTGAAAAATATTAACCTTTCTATAGATACACTGATGGTCCATAACAATATTTTTTTTGCTTTAGAAAAATAGATCTGTACAGCCGAACACTGGTTTTGATGAGTTTCTTTCCCTCATGTGAAAACAAAGCCAAAGAAAGCCGGGATGATGGATTAGGTCGTAGTCTCCTTATCTGCAAAGGAAGGACTTTCTGAGCCCCTCAGAGAGGTTCGGTTTATGAGCTGTGCTGTGCCGAGCCCAGCGCTGGACTCCGGCCGTGCAGAGCTGCGGCTGCAGCTCCCCGAGGAGCCGGGCCTGGAGCCGGGGGAGCCCAGCTCCGGAGAGCCCCGGCCCACGGCTCTTCTCCCCGCCTTGGCCAGCGGGGCTTGGGCAGCTTGGGAATGGCGCTGCTGGCTGTGGGGAGGGATGGAGCTCCAGGAGCTGCTGGGGAGGATCAGCCCGACTGTCCCTGTTCCCAGCAGCGTCCCAGGGAAGCCGAGGAGCGGCGCTGGGGCCGTTCTGAGGAGCGGCCTGCAAAAGGTGAGGCGGCCACAGTGCCCTCCCCGGGGCTTTTGGGAGAGACGGACACAAGAGTCCAAAAAAGAAGGATAAGCTTCTCTCGCTGCCCCTCTCTCGTGCCCCAGGCTGTGACTGAGGCAGTTCAAATGCATTTCCCTGAGCTGCAATGCCTAAGGAGGGTGTTTCACCGCCCCACTGTGGATTCATCTCCCTGGGGTCAGCCAGCTCTTCCCGCTCACTGTCAGAGCTCTCCGGAGCTCACGGCCACAACAAGCACAATGCACATGTTAAATTTGCCAGCTTCCATTTCCTTCTGCTCTCCCTTCTTTTGACCAAAACAACATTACATCCTGGCACCACTATCTCCCACAAACTGGGGTTTATTTCACTGTTTCTGCTTGGTCTGACTTTGGCTGAACACCATAGCTCAGTTCACTGCGTTTATTGAGTAGTCTGATAAGTACTTTGCAAGGGTTTATTTTCCTTCCAAAGAGAAAAGTGCTCATTTGATCATGACACTGAACCAGGTGAAAATTGCTGGATTCACTTCTGTTTGTACCAGCTGAAGTTATGACTCAGTACTTGTACTTTTAAATGCTATTTAGAAATACAGTTTATTTATAACATTGACACAAAATGTCCATAAAGGGTAATTATCAAAATATAGTCTTCTTTTATCCTTCAGCTATATTGCAGATATGAAATGTGTGGAAAATATTATCATTTTAAATTGTATTTTACATAGAGAGTTATCTGATTGCCACCAAAAGGCTTTGCAGCAGTTTTTAATTTAGCCTTATGTATTTTTAACATGGCAGCTGGAGCACAGCATGCATATGGCATATTAATGGAGGGGACTTCTAGTCAGTTTTGTCTGCTCTTGCAAAGAAGAAAGCAAGAAATAAGCAAAAATGTTTAAAATGCATGTTCTGGATAAAAGCAACAGGCACTGCCTAGAAAACTGCAGCAGAGTGCAGGGATTATTTCATTATTCCATCTCTGATTTGTTTTTCAGGGGCTAGCTGGCTTTTTGTTTGTTTTCAATTAAACTGCTATAGTGTACATTGAGAGCTCTATCATTTATCTATCAAACAGGAAGCTGGGCTTGAAATGCAGCCTTACTGTAAACTCTATTTTCAATTGCTCCTCACTTTGCAAACAAGGAGCCCTTTTGACTTGAAATGCCCTGCATTTGATCATAACATTTTGGTGCTTGTTTGTTTCTGCAAATCTGGGTCTTATTCAGCCTTTTTGAAGGTAGTGTTTAAAAACAAGCAAGCACTAGCTGATTAAGAACATGAAAATAAATGTTTTATATTTTTTATTCTTTTATAGTGGAAAAAGAAAGAGAAGAAACAATGTAGAGATATCGCTATTTTTAAAGCAAATAAGCTCACAAGCTTTAAAGTCAGTTGTCCCACTCTCTCATGATACTCTCAGTGGGATTTTTCTGGTAGGCTTCTTTTTTCAAACTGAATTTAAAATGTATGTGGTTTATAGGTGATCTGGTACATGGAATAAGTTTTTTTCAGCTATTTTGATAAATAGAGTGCATCCAAAATGAGCTCTTAAAACTCAACTTCATCAAAGACTATTGAACTTCAAAGTGATGAAGACAATGCTGAAACTATAAAACTATGGGAAAAAGAACTAAAATTGCTTCTCATCATTCTTCTCTTTTTAAAGAAAAAAAAAGAATCATAATGTAAAATGCAGACAAGACTCTTGGTCAACAAAGAATTTAAATTTGGGGAATGCAGACTATAGTTTATATTTCAGTTCTGGTCTAAATTTAACATCAATTTCCCTCTTCATTTTTAGCAAATCAATAAAGAGTGATTTGCAGAATTCTTTTATTCAAAAAAATGTTTATGGACTTGAGAATCACCAATACTTCCTTTTCTTTGATTTCCTCACAAATGCACTCTTTTTCTACCATGTTGCAATTACACAGTTGTCAGTTGTCTGGCCTGTATTAGTCTGGTGTTGGGCAGCTGAGTCTGTTTAAGTCCCTGCAGGGGACCTGCATTATATTCCTGGCTTGACACTAACAAACTGGCCAGCTCGACAAGTTTTTCTTTTTACTAGAAATAATGAACCTAAACTCTTTCTTTAAAGTGCCTTTGAAAATTCACATATAAAAAAAATGTTATATAGCATTAGGTATGATTTATTTTGGCTTGTAATAGAGTTCCTTTGCAGGACTGTGGTAAATCAGGGAAAGTCTGATTAAATGGATCTGTAGCACGACATCCTCTTTTCTTAAGCAAGCCAAGCTCCCAAAATGTAAATACATTAAATGTCACTCTCATTAAATACACATCATGGAACTGCTAAGGAGGATTAAGGAAGTGCAGTAATCTTCATCTTACTCTGAATAACTGCTAATGGTCAATGTGACCTGGACTCAAATTTTTATTGAAGAAGGCAAGTAAAGAGAAAATTTTCCCTTTATGAGCTCAAGTTTCCTACCTTAAAGTTAATGACCTCTGAATCAACACTTGATGGCTTAGCACATAAGCAATTTGGGTTGAGATGGAATACTTTAAACACCTATTGACATTCTGAAGCTGTTTACGTTTTGACCTTTCATGACAGAATGAGTTCAGCCAGCACACAAGAGAATGTCAGAATCTGCTGCAGAAACTGACTGCAATTATGAGACTAGAAAAGGAAACAAAGGCCTTGGGCAATATTTTTAGATTGCAGAGTGGTGGGAAGATTATGGATACAGTACTTAATGGTGAGGTGACAAGCAGGTACTCTTTTCAAAGGTCACACCTGCCTGAGCTGGGAGTGGTTTGTTTGTAGTGATGACAGAGTCTCTTGCTGAAGTGATTCCCATTTGTGATGGCAGGCACTGCCTGTGTGATATTCCTGAATCCAGAGATATGAAAAATAATATTCCTGGAAGTTGGATTGCTGTTTGGCAGACTTGATGGGGTGTTAAATAGGGCTTGTAAAATTATGGTAATTTCCAGTTTGATTTCTTTACCTACTCTACGTTAAGATTTTAAACTTGATCATCAGCTAGCACCAGCTGTTTGTTAATGTAAACTCATTCAAGCTGAATCACCTTGCTTCTACTTTGCAACATGTCATTTTATATGGATATTACTGTGTCTTCTGATGTACTTGTAGTAATCACAAGAGTTTTTTCAGTTTTTTATGTTGACAACAATTGTTCAAATATACAGATTCTCTGATTGCTTTTTCTTCTCCATACTGGGCCACCTGTAAGTTCAGGAGAAACTCAGTGAATGTGAGTTAGAGTTTTTCACTGCTCTGTCTCAAAGAGGGTGATGCAACCATTTTGCTTGTCAATCTGTGTTCTTAGGAAATCAGAAAATCAAGTGAATGTTCTCAAACTTCAGTGCCCCTTTTATTTGATTTATGATCTGAGGGAGAAAAAAGCCTTATAAGAGCTGTAAGAAATGTATCAGATGAATGTTGCATCCTTCACAATTTTTCAGATGCTTTTGATCTTGCTGGGGGTTTAACAATGTAATAGAAAATGATGAGGCTCTGACAGCAATTATGTTGGAATTTTTGTATCAGGCACTGAGAAATGCATCCTCTTTGATTTACCTGATACTTGCACAGTGGATCTAATTAGAAGTTAAATTGTTTCTCTGCCAAGTCGGGGTATTCTAGGACAGCTGGGGTTACTCCTGACTAGGAGCTCCCCTGAAGGACCATTCCATCATGTGTGCAGCTGCAGTGCCACAGAAGTTCAGTTAAGCAGGATTTTTAACTTGGACATACAGAAGGGATCTTGCAAGAGCAAGATTCATGTACACAAAATGATCCCTCATTTCCTTAACTTGCATCAAATGTATTTTGCATGGTATCCCCCAAGGATGTGAAAGGCAGGCCATGGCACAGCATCTTCAGATTCCAGACAGAACTGCCAACTGCAGCACTCATTACAGTCTTGTGACTGCAAACTTCTTCAAACAGACTGTAGGCACATGCAGGCTTTTATAGTCTTTTGAATTTTTAAACAACATTGATTTAATATAATCAGCTAAAATAAATCCACAGTCTACCTTAGTGATATGAATAATACCTGAATTTCAAAAATAGAATATGTTCAGAATAGCTGAAATATTCTATGTTTCTAATAGGCTTTGAATGATACTATATTTATAGAACTAATCCCTGAAAAGTTTGGTTTCTGAATTTTTTTCCTTTTTTTTTTTCCCCTTAATTTCTGTTTCAGAATAATAAGTCTCTGCAGGCAAGGTACTTCTGGAGGATTATTTCACTGCTCAGGTGGCTGTATGCACTTGACCTTCAGTCCCATGTGACACATCCCTGAAGAATAGACTTAATCCTCTAAAAATGCACTATTTGTTGTGTCTAATGTTTTGACTATCACCTGCCTTCCTGCTTTTTACATCTTAAGAATTGTATTTAACTCTTATTTTTCAGAAGGACAATATAGTCACAATGCCTGCTGGAATTATTGTTTGATTCAGCAAATAGTGAGGATGGTAATTTTATGGCAAATGGAATGAAGGTAGGATAAGGGCAAGGAACAAAGTTCTAAAGGTTGGAAGGAGAATCTCCTCTTCTGCTGCTTTATGGTACCAGAGGAACCAAAAGAATTTGAAGGCAGCTCCCTTTCCTGCCCCACTAATTCTGTGCAGGACAGTCTGTCTCCTGGGAAAGAGCTTTGAGTGTATGTTCAGCCACAATGGGAAATCATGGAGTAATGTTTGGGTTGGGAGGCAAAAGGCAGTGGAGGTTTTTTAACCAGAAAGTTTGCATAGCAGATTTTTATTCTCAAAGTCATTCTGTCTGCCTCTGTGTGACCCAAGTGCTGTATCAAGGCAGCTCAAGGGAGAGCAGATATCACAGTTAAAGCTGAATTTTGGAGCCTGGAAAGCTCAGGCAGTGTGTAATATTTGCTGAGGGACACTGGTGCTTTGGTTACATGTCACAGGAGGGTTATGCACGCTGGCAGCCTGGAGGCTTGTGCCACACATCTTCTCCAAAGGGGATCTATGTGCAAAGACTCTGCAAAGGGAAGGACGGCTCCCCAGCTGCCTCTGGACATCAGTTGATAGTTTTAAAGCATTCCTCCCCATCCTGAGAGCAGCGGTGCAGAACCACCTACTAAATCCTCTAGCACAGAAGAATCCCTTTCTCTTTGGAGGCAAACAAGTGTGAAACCAAGTGAGCAGTGAGAAAAGCTGAATTCTCTGCTACTGCTTCATATCAAAGTGTGCAGAGTTTTTTCCCCTGTGTGTTTCTCCTGAGAAGTGTCTCATGCAGAACAAGAATATTTTTTTTTTTAAATAAAATGCTGAATTACTGCAGTGAACATCTAGCTTGTGCCACTTGTTAATGTCTAGAACAAGCCCCAAAGAACTTTTTGAGATATTAATCATGCCTGTATTGCTGTCATCCACCGGCTGGCATTGTAACCCACAGGCTCCCTATGTCCCATTAGCCTCTGTAAGACCAAATTTGACAATGCCAGATGATAACAGGGTAGCCAAAGTTGGTGCGTTTTTAAATTTGAAAGGAGAGGTTTTCTCATGTACTGGATGGCTGCAATGAACCCCTTAGAAGCAAAGTGAAAAAAGGATTTTTTTATTGGTTTGTCTTTGGGATGAGAAGCACAACTGTCTTTGCAGCCAGCTACAAGGAGTTTCTGGATGCCAAAATGGAACTGTAGCATGATGCTATCTACGTATGGCTGTGTACAGCCAACAGCTACAGCAGTGTGGTAATTTATATGGTATTTTGGTACACAGTACCTAAATGATGCTGTAGATGCTAGCTGTACATCATTGCATTTAAATCACTGGACCCCAATTTGTCTCACTGTGGGCCAGGGTTCTTTTGTTGGTGGCAGTGATTTCTCACCTCAGCCCACTGGTTTAACATCCTAGCTCACATGGTGAACAGCGTCTAATTAAGAGTCAGAAGAAGATCCGTGAAGGGTTGCAAAAGGGAAATTTCAGCTGGAATTCTAACATTATTAAAGATGCATATCCAGAACTTCACAGTTAACTGAGTTCAGATTCCTGCCCTTTGGTGCAGGAGAATCCTGCAAGATGATGAGTTTGCTGCTAGTTGCTCTAAATCTTCCCAGATTTTATCTGGCTTTATTTGCTGTCTTTACAACTGAAAAATATTGTATGCAATACATGATTTTACAAAAAGAAATCTAAAATAAAAATAGAAGAGAGGTATGATGTTGCAGCATTCCTGCACCTATTACTGCTACTTTATTAATGCATTTATAAGGGAAATGATTAAATATTTATAAGGTTTATTCTGACTTGGTGGGCTGATATTAATCACACTGTCATGTGATAAGGTTGTAGCAGAAAACACATGTATCATATACATGCTGCTCTCTGAAATTCTAATTTACTCTGCCTAATAACTTAATAAATATAAAACATGCCATGTGAAAAACTGAAGTAGGAAAACATGGTGATTGAAAAAACAAAAAGCAGCAGCTTTTTCTGCTGTACCACCAAAGCTGTGGGGATGATGTTGGGATATTTATATTCCTATGGACATTTTTACTCACATTTATACATTCTTGCCATCACCTCTGTGTTTCTACAATATAAGTGATTTTACATTTCTTTTTTCTCTTTGCTATGCCCTAATGCCAGTTCTAGCAAACTCTCAAGGTAGCAATCCTGTAGTAATTGACTGTATTGGGATGCTGGAGGCCCTTGGCTTCATCCTGTGCCTTGTATTTCCAAGGTCTCTGTTACCATCTTGTGCTTGCACTCTGGGGATCACCCTTTGAAGTGTGGTGAGCATCTCATCATTCTTGCTGAGGTGCTGTGGCTCTGTGCAAAGATTCAGTGTGCTGCTTTAGACAAGATGCTCAGCTGGTGTAAATCAGTGCAGCTGCACTGACTCTGTCAGGACTCCACCAGCTTGAACCAGGTGTTCTCTTTTCAGGTCTTACTCTCTCCCAGCAGTTGTGGAATTTGGTTATTTTTTTCTCTAAGAAGCAGTATAGTTTTGTGCACTGGTACTCACTGAATTTAGCACTCTTGTTGCAATAAGCATCCTCAATTCCTTCATAATGAATATCAATACAGAATTGTTATTGGTTATCTCCTGCTTCTAGGTTCCTTTACACCAAATGAGAGGTTCACAGAGTTGAATCTTGCCAGTGCCTTCACCAAAGCTCTATGGTAATTTTTCTTTTTCTGGAAATGCTTTCAAATTCTGTTTTGGTGGGTGTGAATAGTGAAAACTAAAAAGTGATGATTTGAAGAGCACTTTGGTCAAATAGTTGGTGCCAGATTGTTTTATGCTGTAGAGTACTTGGACTCTATTTTGTTCTTACCCAAAATAGAAAAGTGTAGAGGATATTACTGATAACCTCTTATCATTATGATTTTGGAATTGTCTGTTTATGTCTTACTTTAGTCAAAATTGTACTAGAAATTCAACTTTATCTTTAGTTAATATTAAAATGTTGACTTTTCTAAATGGTCTAAAATCTGCACATTAATTCTTAAGATCACCCTGTAGATTACTGTGCCAGACAAAGGAACAGAGTTAAAGTTGGAGGTTACTGGAACAAGGGGTTCCTTAAACACATTCCCTTCAAATCAATATTTTCTTAACATTCTTTCAAACTTATTTATACCTCTCTAGGGATCAAATAATTTTGTCATCCTATCTTTCACTCAATTCAGTTCTGTCTCTTGGTCTCAGTGCCAACTTTCCTAATATATTGGGCTGTTGTCATGATATCCCCTGGCTGAAGACAGGCAAGATACAGCTTTTTGCATATTGAGTTAGAAGAAGTTAACCTCAATTAGCTTAACAAGTATTTGTGCTTGACCATCAGCTGTGGTGCAGCTGTCCCTGCTGCCGGTTGGTGGCTGCTAAATTAGAGCTGTCCCCAGCTCTGCACAGCACCTCAGGGCTCCTGCCAGTGACATGCAGACGGTGGCAGGCCAGTGTACCCATTACAGTAATCCTGTCCCGTGTGAATTTGAGCAGGAAATTATGCCCATCATTCATTTGGAAAGTGAGGCAAGTTTTAAAGTGTGTTTTTCATCTCAGTTGCAATGTGGTTTAAAAACTAATCTACCTCAAAGTAATGCTGTTCTGTACAGTCTTTTGAGATTTTCTCCTCAGATTTTGACCTTCCCCCTTTAACATGCTTGTCAGAGAGTCAGTGTATTTTATTGCAGTTACACAGGCCCTGCCCAGTGTTTGTCCCAAGGCTGCAGGGTAACCCTGAGCAGGTCACTTGTGCTCCAGCAGCCTGCCTGTCCCTTCTGTTAGTGAGAGTACCAGAGCTGACACTGCCATAACATCTCCTGGAGAAAACTGGAGTTTACTCAACAGCTGAATGCTTCACATTTCCTCCAATCCATCTGTACTGCATATTTCATTCTACACCTTGCTTTTGTTTTTCTGTATACATGACATTGGATCTGAGATGATGGCAAGGAGCTCTGAGCAGCTCCTGACAGAGCTGATCTGGAGTCCTGACATGACACGTGTCAATGGACTTAAGCAACCCCCTCCAAACCAGAGGATCACATACCAGAGGTGTATTTATTATTACCCTGAGAGCTTCTTACACTGCTTGTCAAGCTGACACCTTCATATCACTGATCTCTAGGAGAATCTGCAGTTTGTATAATGCCTGGCTGACAAAACTCAGGGCTAAGGATGTGTCTTGATTCCCAAGTTCATAATTCCCAAGTCCTCTTGTTAGTCTTGGACTCAAGTAAAGGTCAATACTGAGGGTTAATGTTTAGGGTTAATGTTTGTGCTTCAATCTCTTGTTTATCTGTTTGCTCTTGTATTTCATTACAGTAAATATTCCTAATAATTCTGCCATCTGATGAAATAATATTTGCTTTATGATTGTCTGAGAATAGCAAATTTGTTATGTATAATCACATTTGGAAGAACATAATTTGAGTTTAAGCAAGTTATTTTTCTCCCACAGCACATGTATAATTCAATTAACATTAATGTTAAATCTAGGTATCACTTTACCTCTGCTGTACCACACAGGTAATTACTTTCTGGTTAACTTAAATTTCTTTGTAGCTGCAGTGATGAAATTATTTTTAATTCACCTGGAGTACTAAGTTTTGTTTGTAGAACAAGTAAATTCCATGTCTGATTCTGTAAATTCTAGCATTGAATTGCTTATGAAAACGGTTTGATTCCCTCTACTATAAATGCTCTGTCTAAAAACAATGTCAAAATACATGAATTGAAACACTCAGAGTTAATGAAATCACTCAAATTTTAAATCTCTGAACATTTTTGCCTGTTGCTTGTTGCATTATATTAGCAATGGTGAAAGTAATGACACAGACTCTCTAGCGTTGGTTGAAGAAGAAAATGAGTTTTTTTTCTTCCAGATCTTTTATAGACAGTTCTAAGAAGGTCTGAAAGGTAAAAATCTCATTGGCCATGAAACCAACACATCACCATCATTAGACAGTTGGGAACACCATCCCTTGACTGTTTCTTGCAAGTAAACAACAAGGCGACAAACAACACCTGCAAAGATTGTTTTCCTTCTCTAAGGACGCTTTGGATTCCTCCTTATGATTTATCAGGCCAGAGTAAGAACCTTGTG
This sequence comes from Parus major, assembly GCF_001522545.3. Classification (NCBI taxonomy): domain Eukaryota; kingdom Metazoa; phylum Chordata; class Aves; order Passeriformes; family Paridae; genus Parus; species Parus major. The sequence goes on along the minus strand of NC_031772.1, from coordinate 14,748,705 downwards.
TGACTTAGTTTCACACAGGCTCAGGCTAATGCCTAAAGCCTAAAAATCTCTTATTTGACCCTTGTCAGTTCCCACAGTTCCTGAACAAGATGTGTCTAACTCCAAACACAAGGGTTGTCACAGCAGTTTTGGGGTGTTATTCACACTGGGCTAAGAATGAATGTAGGTGTCTGCATGTCCAGCTTGTTGAGCATGGTAACCCCCAGGTATCAGTTAAAATCCAACTTGATCTTTACGGTATGTGTTGATTTTGACAGGGATACAGTTCATTTTCTTCACTGGTATGGGGCTGTGGTTTGGATTTTTGTTGAAAATTGTGTTGCTAATACAGAGATGTTTGTGACTTCTGAGCAGTTCTCACCCAGAGCCAAGGCCTTTCCTCCTCCTCACCCACCCCACCAGCAAGAGGCTCCACAAGGAGCTGGGAGGGGACACAGCCAGGACAGCTGACCCCAGCTGACCCAGGGGATATCCCAGACCATATGGCACCATGCCCAGCATATAGAGCTGGGGTGAAGGAGGAAGGGGGGAGGTTTGGAGTGATGGTGTTTGTCTTCCCAAGTCACTGTTACAGGTGATGGAGCCCTGCTGTCCTGGGGATGGCTGAGCACCTGCCTGCCATGGGAAATGGGGAATGAATTCCTTGTTTGTGTGTTCCACCAACTGTGATAGAGGTGGAAGAAGTTTTGTATCTTTGCTTTTAATGCCCAAACTTTGCATGAATTGGCAGGTCCTTGTATGTTGGTTTAAACAAGTCTTTCTTGAGCCCCTTTTTGCTGAAACAACCTTCTAGTCACATCTAATTCTGTTTGTTATTTCAATATATCTCTTCACAAAAGTTAGTCTTTTAACTGACAAGATTTACTGGAATGATACATTGATAAAAAGTCAGGGGCTCCGCCTGAGTTATTTTTAATTTTTTTTCTGGTATTCTCAGAAGTGCTTTTAAAATGGAGTGCTTCTTTTAAAATACCAATTGATATGTAAAAGCCACAAAATATACACTTCAAGGTACAAACCCAGTTTATTCCCTGATAAATGGCCCTTTGGGGGAAATCAATTGCACGGCCAGGAGATAGAGCTTAATCATGTCTTTTGAAAGGTCAGATGAAAATGAAAGGTCATACTCAAATTTATTCCTTTTCAGAGGATGAATATTTTGTATCTAAAACTGTCTTTTACCATATCTCTCTCTATATGTGTGTACCTATGCCTATTTATATGTATATATACACACTACCACCCCCCAAAAATGCCCTCTTCAATGCTTTTTGTCAAAGCAATCTCATCTTCAGCTACTCAGATTTATGATTAATGACAAATTGAAGGATATATAGATATGTTCTTGTGGGGGTATAACAGGATGACAGATCTGGCGAGAGCTCCTATTTTTGCCTTAAAACTACCTAAAATTCTCTTTGAGGAAGAGAAATAAGAATGAGGAGAGAAAGTAACCTTGGGGCAGTTTTTTCATAGCAATTACAAATAATGCAAAATAAGTCCATTACCTAAGCCTAAAAGACCTAGATTCATCTAAAATTTATTCTGAGAATTCTTATTTGCAACAACCCCACACTGTAGTTTGCTGTGGAATGAAATTTTGATATCTCTGTCCTTTACCATGTAATAGAACATAAGGTTGTTCTTAATTGTTGCTCTAGGGGTAGGTTTGCAGATTTCCCTCTCAAATATAATCTGTTCTTGCATGGAAAATGAAACCAAATGCTGAAAAATGAGGAATGTTCATGTTTGGCAGTGTAAAAATCTCAACATGAGAGGCTTGGGTTTAGCTTTTAAGGTCTCCAGCTTCATACTGAAGAGAATTTTCTTCACTGCAGGCATGGCTAGGCACTATTAAATGGTCTATTAAGTAGAAAGTCAAATAATAACAACAGTAGTGGCCTGTGGCCTTGAATTTATGATTTCCTTAAAATCTATAGCTCTGTGTATGCCTTGATGAATGTTTACCGTGCTCGCTGCCCCTGGAAGGGAATCCATTGACAAATTTGTGCAGAATGGAGGGGAAAGTTGCCCAACTGATGGCATTCCAGCTCTTGCAGATTTTCAGTGAAAACCCATTTTTTTTTCTCTAGGCTGCCAATTTCTTAAATGGCAGCTGCTTCTGAGAGTTTGTACACTTCATGCCTAAAACTTGAACTTTATTGATAGGACTTGCCTCTTTTTCACTGGCTTGTGTTTGATAGTGGCTATCCTCATCTGCTGTGGACCTGTGCTAATTAAATTTATGCAAACTTTGCTCTCAGTGCCAGTGGGGCTGACACTGGAAGTCTAAAGAGTTTGTGCATGAGTTTCTTTACGGAGTTACTGTTTTTACTCATGAAGAGAGCAGACATCATTTTGAAAATGGTGCAGGGACCACAAGCAAGGTGTGCCCCTTGTGCATGATGGGTTTACAAACTCAGCTTTTGTGTGCATCCTTGTTACTATTCATTTACACTGTTTCTTAGACAGGAATGCAGAATTATTTAGATCCTGTTTTCTGGCTGTTTTCTTCCCCTCCTGTGTCATTGTGCACCAAGATAGGCTGCTGTAGGAAAGACCCCACAGAGCTGCCTGTCAGATTCCATCCCCTGAGATAAGGGTACAATGCTGTGATACACTGGGGATGTGAGAGATTCTGTCCAGTGAAGCCTCTGAGCAGAATGCTAAATCTCAGTTCAAATGTTTAAATTTTAATGGCTTCAATAGTAATTCCACGAGTCCTCTTCTCAAACTTTGGAACACGAAAGCCCTTCAGCTTTTAGAGGAATCAGCAGACTGTCTCTCTCCCCTGAATCTGCAAATGGAAGCAAAGCTGGTGTGGTTGCAAGTAGAGATTCTGAGGGGAATGGAAGGTTGTTCTTTTATTGCTGGATTATTTTATTTAACATAAATATTCCCTGACTAATCAAGAGATGATTAAAGCATCCCAGATCACTGAAAACTTTTGTCATCATTATCATTTGTAGAATCTAACTAGATATAATTTCACAGAGAATTTTTTTCCTTCACATTAAGAAGAAGCAATAAAGAACTCATCAACTAATCCAGCTAACACTTCATATTTCACTCCTGGACTGTTCTAGTAATCACTCATTATGCCATGCTTCATCTCATGTAACCTAACCCCTGGGCAAAAGGAAATAATCCCTTTCAGTTTCAAAATCCTCCTGAAAGTAAGTGAACTTGATCCAAAGAATAGTGAAATAATTAAAAAGGCTTCCCTTAGCCTTGACATGGGTTTTGGATTAGACCCTTTTTGGAGAAATAGGGTATTCATCTGATGAATAGATCATATTTTTTTATAGCATTGAACGTAAGAACTGAAATAATTTAATAGTGTTTCCTAAAAATCATCAAGGGTCAAGGTATTCAGAGGTTTTGCTGGGCCAGATTTTTCCTGGACAATTTTTAACACATTTGAAAATGTCCTTAAGGGGACTAGGCAGGGGCGTTTTTTTTATTTTTAAATTTTTTTTGTGTGCGTTGTTTTGTTGTGTTTTTTTTGTTGTTGTTGTCATTTTTGGGGGGTTTTTTTGTTTGTTTGTTTTTGGGTTTTTTTGTTTTCCCAGGTGGAGTTGCTTACTACTTTTGCTCTCTTGCAGCAGCAATTGGAAAAGCTGAATGAAACGTAAGGGTGGATATTAAAAGGTTGGCTGGAGCCAATCTGAAACAATATAGCACTTTGGGGAAATAGTGCATGTTGGACACTTTAGATGTGCATTAACCACACACCAGGAAACAGCTACAGATGTTGAGAGGTTAATACTGTGAGTGAAACAAGAGCAAAGGTGGTGTCAAATTAGCCCACCTGACTGTGTCTTATGAGCAACTGAAACACTGATATGGATTGTGGAAAATACTTAAGTTTATAATCAGTCTTCATAAATTATATGCTAATTATCTTAATAGTTACATTTAACCCAATGAGATTAATTAGACGTATTTTAAAATTCAGTTTTATCATTCATTATTATCAAAAGTCAGTTTTCTGAATAAAAATATCAGTCTGTTAAAATACAAGTTCCACTTTGGTACTTTGGCCTGTATGGGAGCACATATCCTATTTCATGACAGAGGCACTCAGATCCAAGCCAGATGCACAAGACATGGCAGAATTAATGTCCTTAATTTCAGAGACATGATCCTGCACTCTGTGACCCTGCAGACTTCTTCCCATTCTTCACCCATCTACAGTCACATCAAGAACTATCTCACATTTCCTGGGGACAATTAGATGCAAATCCAGTCAGTGCCCTGTTTAAATCCCTATGGAGATTTCCTGGTGGAGATTCGAAGGGCGCACCTAGAAAAGGATGAGAGACAATTTCCAGCTGCCCATTCTTTAATTTGCACCTTAAGGAAGAACTCTTACCCTCCTTCCATATGCTAATGTAGTGGCCAGAGGATTTGTGCAGGAAAGGAGAGATCTGAATTGGTTTTCCTTGTCTGTCAGAAGGATTTAAAGCCATGGTTCCTCAGAACAGAGCTATATTAACTACGGTTTGTGTGATATTTTGAAAAAAAACAATGTGCTTCTGTCCATAGGGCAGAAAAGGAAGAGCTTCCAATGAGAATTTCTCACAGCACTGAGTAAAGGCTTCCCTCTCCTGTCTCTTACCCTCTATGCAATCGCTTCTGTCAAAAGCTTTCCTTGATTTGCTCGAATGCAGCAGTATCCAACTCTTGGATTTTGGATGTTGTTCAAGGAGTTTAACTCACACCTCAGTGCCTAACAGGATTCATTATACGTTAGTCTAAGCCCGTACAAGAGAAATAAAACTACAACTAGCTCAGGTGACTTGAATCCATTACTAGATCTGCAATTAGTAGATTTGCAGCAATTAGTAAAGGAGGAAATTTCTCAGCAAAGGTGCCAAATTGCTGTGTACATAACACATATCCTGATGATTACAGGGAGCTCAGATGACCCGTGCATGCCAGACCGCTGTTGATTCCAGCCCCAGCTCACCCCAGTTGATTTTGCATTGTGTGTGCTGGAAAGTGTAGAACAATTCCAGCTCTGCTCACACAATTCCTCTGCTCCTGCTCTGTGTCTGTCCCTTCTGTAAGCCTCAGAGCTAGCTGACCTTTCCCATGCACGGGTGGCAGGCGCCCAGCTGTCCATCTCAGAGGCACAGTTTGTTTTATGTGACAAGGGTGAATGCACACCAAGAGAATCTCAATCTCAGAGGACGAGTCTTTACTAACTGTTGTCTCAACAAAAGCTTAGCAAGTGCTAGAGATTTATAACTGGACTGTACTGCTGACTTCATCAGGGAAGATGCATGAAGCCCTTGCAAGCTGTAATCTATGTGAGTAAAACCAAGGCACCGGGAGTTACTTTGCTTTTTTTCAGAGTACCATGAGCATGGGAGCCTCTTTGATTGAAAGATACAGCGTGCCTGAGATGTTCATGAAAAATAAAGCAGATTGGGAAGCCTGAGATTCCAATAGCAAAATGGATGGGTAACAAGAAATCAGATTTTTCATGCCTAAATTGTAATTCCCCTGATAAATGCTTGGTTTTTTACATGCAGGTCCTTAACCTCAGGTTATTGCATTCCTGCTGAGAGGAAACACATACTATCTCAGTGTTAGCTTAATGGAACTATGAGCTTTTTGAAGCATGAATAGCATTTGCTGTTCTCTGGCTGAAGTCTACTCTCCAGACAGATTTTTCTTATGGTTTACCATCCTCCATTGAATAAAACACATTTTAATGTGTTTTATACTGTTTTATGTTAATAACTCTTTAAATACTTTGTTGAAAATAACTGTAACACACCAGTCAAAGTTCTGTTTCCTGTCAGCCAGTGAAATCACCTAATTTTCTGATAATTTCAGATATTCTACTGCACATATTTCCCTTCATCAAGGTTTAATTCTGTTAGGCTCCATTTACATGTACCTAATCTGACTAATTAGACAGGATGTCCTAATAGTGAAACTTCTCCAGAACTCGGGGGATAATTTAAGTCTGCAAAAAGGCTGTTATATCTCAATTTGTGATTCATTAAAACACAGGAATTTTGAAATATTGCTTAATAGCCCCTTTTTATCTTTGCATCCCATAGAACAAAATTAATCAAAGAGGATTTTATTTTTGTTTCATAATAAGTGTATTCTCTGTATTTCCTCTTCTGTGTCTTCTTCAATCTTGCATCTTGTACATCCAATGGCCCTGCCAAGATCCTGACACAGAGGTACCTTGGCGTTTTCATGATGAAGTGGAAAGAAATTAAGAACTGCTGGAAATCTGTGGAAGGAAATGCAACACAACTGGAAAGCATTGCGAGGTCAGGCTGCAGAAGTGTGACCCCGTGTGTAGGTGGAGGCAAGAGAAAGAAGCTGTTAAATTTACTATTGCATTTCTGCCTGAACCAATGAAAGCAGCCTGTCTGCTCAAAGCAAGGTAGTCAGCACTGCAAAATGTGGTGAAACGTCTTCCTCAAGTGAGGCACCGCAGGATGAAGTCACCACTGTTAGTGGAGGAAGGCATGGGAAGGTTGAAAGTCATTTCAAAAGTCCAGAGGTGGCTGCTCTCGTTAACTTCACGGGCACTTGTGCTCAGTGTCCTTTGTGTGCCATCAATCCCACACTGCCAGGAGGACTATTGGGATACCCAGCTGTGTGAGCTGGGCTGATCAGCCATACAGGTACAGCTCATATGTTTGTGGCAATGTGAAAACAGGAGCTGGCAGAATAAAATAACCATGTAGGAAAGATATTTCACTTGAGTAAAATAAGGATAGAGCATTACTATGCTTCACTGCTCAGCATGTAAAACATCTGTTAAACTCCTTTGTTTTCTATGTCCTTGTTGACATTCACAAAATTCTATTAGACAAGTGTATGCTAGTAAAATATTCCTTTTTGGTACTGTATACTGTAATTCAATGCTTCCATTTGTTTTAGTAGCCGACATAATAGAATAATTTTTTACTATGATCTAAGTTATTGTGCTGAGGGGCTGAATACAAAAGCTAATTTTGCGATATATACATCCCAGTAAACCTTAGACAAAACTTCTTTGCATGTACAATAGATGCTTTGCAGACTCGTAAACTCGATACTTAGTTGTATTTCAAAATGGATAAATCAGTTATTGCTACTTTTTTATGTACTGCTGCATGTGAATATTTCTAAGTAAAATGGAGTCATCACTTTAACCTTCAGTATTCTGTGCATGTATATCTGCCTTGGTGTGTGCTTGCATGTGCATAAATGCACTCTGTCTGTCTCCACCCCCATAAATACACAAAATGTGCTCATTCAGCCTGTTAAAAAAAAAAAAGCAAAAAAAATCAGGTCTGCCATTTTGATGTGTGCATTGATTTAATTTAGTTGTAACTGTCATTTGGTGCTCTGGGGTAATTTTGAAAATTAAAGTGAAAAGTTCATGACATTTTATAATAGAATGAGGGGATTTTTAATTATTATTATTATTGTAGGAACATGGAAATATTGCTAAGATTGCTACTAATTACAAAATGGAGGCCAGGTCATAAAAAGGTGTTGAATGGATAGCTTAGGAAATAGGGAGCCTTTTCCTTTCTAGAGCTGAGATTATACTGCCACATGACAGCCATTTCACATTGCTGAACTCTGCTCCCTCAGCACAAATCACATCAATAAAACAACTTCCATTAAAAGGATTCCTGAAAGCAAGAAAGTGATTATTTGACAAAACTACATTTCTAATTATTTGCACAGCATATATATGTTTGTGTGTTTGGTTTGGTGTTCTTCACTTTTTGAAGGATCCATGTTGAAGGAGCCATTGCTTTTTGCTGGGAGCAGAATCTGAGCAGAGTAGATATCTGCACGTCTTTGAGAAACTGAGATAACTTTGAAATCTCAGAATTTAAGTGCCCCTATGACACTGCAAGATCACAAGTAGCTTCTGAAGGTACCAAGATAAAAGACAGCTCTGGGACACTCCCTATGGTGAAAAAGAAGGGAACTTCTGCATCTGATGTGCAGAATGTACCTCAAGTACCCAGGCTCAGAGCCGGGCCGCCTTGAGCAAAGTCTCAAGCAAAAGTGTAGTTTACACAGTACTTTGAATATTCTAATAGATTTCATGGATATACCGTGGGTGAAAAAGAGGTGAGGAAAGCATGAAAATACTTTATTTTATTTGTTTCTTGTGTAGCAGCTTCCTGCTTTGACTTGTCATCAGGATTAATGCAACTAAACATGATCATTTTACCATTTGGTTCTCCATGTGATTTTGTGTATGATCAGCCAAAGCTTTTTTTTCTTTCTTTTTTTATTCTTTAGCTTTGATCTTTTATGATCAAAACCAGAAAAGATAAGTGCATAGAAGATGCATTGCTCAGAGGATCAGAAGTGTATGAAATTTGGAATAATCCTTTAGCCAAGAGTTACTTCAAACAAATTGTGCATGGAAGGTAAAGCTGAGTCAAAAGATGTTGCTTGTAAAGGGTAATGCATGTGACCCCATTTTGGGTCCAAACCTTCACAAAGGCATGCTGGCAGAAATGCTGTCAGCCATGGAAATCGATACTCACAGAAAGGACAAATGCCACATAGTTGGAGGAAAAATGGTTTGTGGACACAAATAGAAAGAGAAAATGTAAACTGTGAAAGATGTATTGAATGAAGCATTCACTGTGGAGTAATTGTCCAGTGCTGCTGTGACTATTGGTCTTTGTAACTTCAGAGTATTTCTGTTAAGCCTGCAGATAGATACAGACAATATCTGTAGGGTTGGTAAGCTTGCTCTCACATAAGATTTTCTCTGATGTGGACCAAATGTCAAAAAGATAATCATATTCTGTTTATTTTCAATTTCAAAGTTTGATAAAGACAACCAAATCAAGAAAGCAACCAACAGAGATGCAGTCAAAAGTTTTTGATCTTAGCTCATGAAACATACAAAGTACAAAATTCCAAAGGGAGAAATATTTATGAATGCTTATGAAGTAATGAAGTCATGCTTTTACTTCCTTGTTTTCACAGTAAGTAGTTTGCACGTCCCCATAAATTTGAGTATGCCCTTAAAGAACAGATGACTGAAAGAGATTTGCACCAAAAGCTTTAGATTTATGCTTACCAATTGCTGAACGCAGCAGCACTGAAAGATTTGCTGTTGTAGTTTGACTTCAATGGTTCTGTCTGTTCCCATCAATACAACTAATGTTTGTGCAGTGTGAGCTTCGACATGAATGAGAACGAAGAACATTGTTTATTGGGGCTATCTGAAAGCCATTCTTGTGGAGGAGGCAAGAAAGAACAGCTGTTACCTTTCGTAGAGAACTTCTGTTACTCCGCATCCCTGTAATGGAACAAGGAATTCCTCTGAATTTGCTTCCTGGAGCATAAGCAGTGGCACAGAGGCAGAGGGGAATAGGGCAGGAATGGGGGAAGGAATTGGCAGGCACCTAGGCTTTATCTCTGCCAGACCATTGACAATGAGAAATGAATAAAATCACCTCTTTCTCAGCTGCTTTGCCCAGGAAAAAGCAGAGGCATTCATCAAGTGTGTGTCTGCTCCATTCTTTGGAAAAAGGCATCTGAAAATGCTGGATGTTTATGTTATCTGCTGATGTGCACCGCTGCATGAGATGCTTGTTTCCATCCTAGTGCACACAGTTCAGATTAAAGTTGAAACCTAACCAGTATGGAATGAGTATGAAATAGGATCAGAGAATGACTTGGGTTGGGAGGGACCTCAAAGATCATCCAATTCCCCTGCCATGTACAGGGACACTTTCTATTAGACCAAGCCTCATCCTGTCCTTGAACCCTTCCAGGGATGGAGCAGCCGCAACTTCTCAGGGAAACCTGTGCAAGATCCTCACCACCTCACCACCCTCACAGGAAAGAATTTCTTCCTAATATCTAATCTAAACCTGCCCTCTGAGCGTTTTAAACCATTCCACCTTGTCCTGTCACTACATGTTCTTGTAAATTGTCTCTGTCCATCTTTCCTGAAGGTAGTGAAGGCTGCAATTAGGACACCCCTGATGACCTTCATGGCCTCCTCTGGACTCGCTCCAGCAGCTCCATGTTCCTCCTGTGCTGGGATCCCAGAGCTGGAGGCAGCACTGCAGGTGGGGGCTCATGAGACTGGAGGGGCAGAATCCCCTCCCTCCCCTGTTTTTTGCTGCAGCCCAGGACACATTTGTTGCTTTCTGAGCCGTCAGTGCCCATGGCTGGGTCATGTCCGGTCTCTTCCACCAGCACCCCCAAGCCCTTTTCTGCAGTGCTGCTCCCCCAGCCCAGTTTACTCTGCTAATTCAAGTTTAGTCTACTGCTCTGCAGTATTTCCACAGTCTCTGGCAGTTAACATGGTTTAGTTTAGATTTTGGCTAATTAGTATCCTTAAAAGCCATACTAATCTTCTCTAGTTGTTATGAACCATACAACTAGGATGAAACAGTGGTTCCAGCAAGCTGCCCTTGGGCAGCAGCTGAGATGAGACTGAAATACGTCTGTATGTCTGATCACCAGGGTCTAGACTCTGTCAAAGGCTGCAGTGGGAACAGAGAGTATTTCAGAGCATGAAGACTTCTGTGCATTCGTATTAAGATATCATTTACCACTTTGCTGTTCACTGCTGAGCAAAATGAAAAGCCTAGCAACAAATTTTAACTGATTTCAAAAAGGCACAGATCCAGTTTTCCTCTGAAGTATTTTACTGACTCTCTACCAGAGTAGGCCTACTGATTCTTTGCTGGCATTCATCCAATTAGTATGCAGAAATTAACACTAATTAGAGAGCTACAGGAGCCTGATCTTGCTGTTGTTCACAGAGCAGTCTCTATTCCATTTAAGCAATGCTACAAGGGGTTCATGTAGAGCTGAAAGCGTGTCCCAGCTGCAGCAATCTGCAAGTCAAAGGTAACTGCTCTGTGTACAACACCTACTTTTGTGGAACACACATTTTATTGGACAAACACATTGATGAATTTCCAGGAATTGATGCAACATTTGTAATGGACAGGGAATAATGTAACTTTGAGGAAAGAACACTGAATTGGATGGTGGGTCAAATCTGGATGCAGTCCAAAGTTCTGTCTCCAATGTGCATGGTGAACCCTAGGCAAGAGATCATGTCTCCCATATGTCTGTGTTTACACATGCCAACTTTTGCTTTTGAAGAGCTTAGAGAAGCATTTGACTGCTTGAGGAGTAGATATTGTTTATATTGGAATATGGCAAACACATGATGCTTATACAATTTGAGGTATGGACTTTTCTTTTTCAGGAATTATGAGTTTGGGTTTTAGGGTTTTTTGTTTGCTTATACTTTTTTTTTTGATTTGCTGAGGGGTTTTCAGGATTTTTGGTTTTTTTCTTACAATTTGTATTAATTTGATTTTTTTTAAAATTCTGATGGCTAACAACTAAAAATGCACTTTTTTATAACTTCATCTTAGTATAACCTTAACAATGGTCATTTTGTTTTCATTATGTATACCTTCTATCTTAGAGATTTTTTATATTTTTCTTTCTATAAGTCAGAATGACCTAGTTTAATTAGAGAGAAAGCCTTTCTCAGAGCAAAGTGATTAAATTATTTGGATTCCTCACATGTGTTCTGCCCTTTAGAAGGAATATGTACTGTATTAATAAAGACCAGGATGCCAGAGCATGCTATACAGACCTTCCCCACAGACAAAGTCCTGCATGTAAAAGTCTGAACCTACTATACAGCCAGGAAATATGGTTTAGGTGTAATTATTTCAAGCTAAGTTGCTTTGTCAGAAAAAACAAAAAAACCCATGATGCCCCTTGCCTTTAGTCCATGTTGTGCTTTATGCATTTACAAGTGCTGAAGAACATTCCGTGTTCCTTGGTGGTGCCAGTTTGTACCGGCTGCTTCTTCCTGCCTGAGCAACAATAAATAAGTCTCCTGAAATGTCAGCAGTGGGTGGATTAGTAGGTGTTCAAGAAGAGTTCATGCCTTTGTAGATGTGAGAGCTGAAAAGGAAAGGTCTTCACTGGAGGAGTGGCTCAGCACTGGAACAGCCTGCTCAGGACAGGGCACTTCCAACTTCTGGTTTGGTGGGTTGTAGCTCTTCAGTCAAAGGATGGCAATCTTTTCCAGCCTTGAGGATTCCATGGCTTTTATTCCGTTTGCTTGCCTCATTCTTGCCCTCATTTCTCTCAGTCTCAGAGAGCCATGGTTGGAGTGGGGGGACTGCGCTGCATTCCACAGTGAGGGTGCTGTGCTCCAGGTGTGGCTGCAGGGCTGGTTAAAGAGAGCCCTGGAATTGTGCTGCTCCTCCTGCTGCTCCGGGAGCCCCCCCAACCCCGGTGTGCAGCTGGAACTGTGACTGAGCTAACAAGCTGCTAAATTCCATGGGCAGGGAGCCACTCTGGCGTGGCTGTGCAGTTTCCAGGCTGAAGCTGGGTTGTGATCCACCAGGCTGAGCACTGGCAGAGCTAACCTTGGATTGCCTGCGCCTTTTCATCTGCATTCCTTGTCTTTTGGCAGACTGGAGAAGACAATAACGGATTAACAATGCTTAGTGTACATTTGGAAGATGCCTTTTCTGAACATGATGCATGGGAAATGCTTATTTCCTCTGTCTCCTCCCTTTCAAAAAAAAAAAAAAAAGAAAAAGAAAAAGAGAAAGGGAAAGGTTCTGCATAATCCTGAAAACTCATGTAAATACATGAAGTTGTTTGCTGTTTATCTGTGAGACATCTGATATGCCAGATCTATATAAAGACAAATTATTATAACAGAAGTGTTCCTTATTATGATCTAGGGGAATAAATGGGGTTAAAAATAAAGATATAAATTAAAATGCAATATGGTTGAAAAATGATGGGCATGTTTGGCACATAAACCCTTCATCAGTTTGGATAGCTGCTTCTTTTTTAGATTTGGCGATAACTTTTGTGCCTGAAAATGTCTGTGTTTCTGTAGTAACATCAGCTGGCCCAAGATGAAATCACAGTATGAGAATATTCAAAACTTTTAATGCAGAATAAGCCTGTCTTCACAGGCATAATGACAGCTTGTTTCAACTTGGATACAGCTGGCTGTAGACTTCAAGGCTAAGCCAAACAAATATATTTTGAACACTGGGATGGAATTTGTTAGTTTGGACTGCAGAATGAGTTAAGCATAATGGACAGAAATTTTGCCTCTTTCCCCTATTGTCTGGTGAAAGATAAACCAGTTCCATTCTGATCTGAAGATAATGACATGTTGTGCAGATTTAGGTGAGCACTTCTGTCTGGGAGAATCTGGTGGTATTCCAATTTGCATCAGCTCGGTTCAACTGTGTTCTTATAATTTTTTTTATATTAAACTTTTCTATTCACTGAAAACTCACAGAAATGGTGTGTTTTATAGAAGTTTTCAAGAAGAAAATGAAACACAAGCACCTGCATTTTTATCCACCCTTGATAGGTACATCATTTATGTGAACTGAACCTGTGCACTTCCCTTGTTCTGCACCCACTTGTGATGTGATCTGACAGCATGGCTGAAACCTGCTCATGACAGCACTTCCTGATATATTTCACCTGTGTGTGGGTGAAAAAATTGTGGTGGAACAGAACTGATAGGGCAATATCCTTTAAATTTCTTCATATCCATTGGATTGGTGTGAATTAATGTGGTGTCACAAAACAACACCCTGTAGATTGATGTAGGAGACATCGCTGGGGGAAGTTCAGTCCTGTTTAACTTCACCAATTCCTGTGATATTTTCAACGAATATGAATATGAAAGGTCCAAGCCACACTTGCTTGTTTCTGGGATTTGGATTGCTGATTGCTCTAATCATGAGCGTTTTTTAAACTCAGGTCTATTAGAAAAGCTGCCTAGTTTTCAAAGTTGTCCTTTGTAAACAGAGAATATATATGTACGAAATAGCTCATGAACCCAGATAACCGTCTACCTATATACAACAACCATCCAATACAAGGATGGAAAAAGTGGCTGCTTATTTATCTATAAGAAATTACTATGGACATATTTTTCTCATGAAAATTCACCTTTCACATGAAGAATGAATTATTGTGGTCACACTGTCAAGAGTTTGTTACAAAGTTTTCATGAGGATAGTGAAACTGTAAAATAGAGGCACAAAAGACCTATAATTTTAGTCTTACGTGGAATATCTGGTGACTTCCATGGTGAAGCAGAATGATAGGATTCACGGTATGGCTATATTGTGGAGAGGCTTTTAGTGAATCAAGGACATGGTGACATTCACAAATCTACCACTTAGAGCTACTATTGCAGCTTATGGAATAAATAAATTAAGGAAGAATTAATAAACTGTCTCACAGAAAAGAGCATGTGGTGGAATCACCCCAAGGGACCTAAAAACAGTGTCCTACCAGATGGGACTTCCACTACAGCAGAAACATCATCTGATCAGAACAATGTAGGGTTTGTGCATGAACTTGTCTGTCCTGGAATTTTTTTACATATTTCCCAGTATCTTGTTTAGAAAAATCCTTCCTGATACATTGCTGTTTCTGCACTTTCTTTTTTCAAAGCTCACTGCTTTGGAAAGCTTAGGGGCAACTTCATTAATAGAGCACTTGCAGCAGAGGGGAAAAGAAAATTAAACAGTGAAGTAGGCAGGCTTGGTTTTTTTGTTTGGTTTTGTACTTTCTCTGTGACTGAGGTCACTGTCAATTAAAATTGAATTTCTCAGATATAAATGTTGACATCCTTCAGACTTTATTTTCTCTTCCAAAGCTCTCTGGACAAAGAGTAGAGACTGACTGTAGTCTTCTTCAAGGCAGTCTAAGAGCTTTCCTCATGAGTCAAATCTCTGTCCAAAAGCACACTGTAAAAACTACCCTCACTTTTTCTTGAGGTGGATTTATAAAAAAATCGTTTTAATTGAAGTGTTTAAACTTGCAACCTGCTAATCTTTAAACGTATTCAACACTGCACAAAACAAGTGCAGAAAATTGCATACCTATTCTTATGATTAAATTTGACTATGCTTAAGTTATTGGACTAAATGAGCTGAATTTAATCTAATCTTTTCAAGTCCCTGGAACTTGTTCTAAACACACAAGAGTGTTTATCATGCATGATTGTTTTTCCTTTGTAGTACTCTTCATTACCTCTTGTAGCATTCTGCTTTTTACATGGTCTAAATTCCCTTATAAGTATCAAAATTCATTTCAACACACCAGAGAAGCAGCAATAAGAAATGTGTGCTTGTTTTGTGATATACAAAGGCTTGTACAAGTCTCACTTCTTTATAAAACATCAGTAAATTAAATAGAAGACACTGGAGTGCAGAAAATAAGACAGCCCAAACCCTTGTTGTTTTGATGCCTTTTGTGTTTGAAGGACTAAACTGTTGCTTCTACTCATGGACATTGAAAGCTCTTCAGTGCTAGCTGGTCCAGCAAACACCCATCTCTCAAGTTCCAGCTGACTGTTTTTGGCTTCAATCAGGGCAGTCCCTGGAGTGCTCCCCACGAAGCAGGAGGTTGCTGGATCCTGCCCCAGGACAGCCCAGCCAGGCTCGTGCAGAGCGCCTGGGGCTGGGAAGGCTCCGGGGCTGCAGCCCCCTGCCCACCTGCCAGTGGGGATCACTGCTCTGCTTTGATGCTTTGGGTTTAGTTTGGTTACAAATGCTTGAATGTTCAAGGAGACCTTGAACTTAATTTAACCAGACAGTGGTCAGTGATTTATTTCTTATGGAACATGAGATCATTGCTTAAAATTTGAAATGTTTGTGTGGATTTTCATTTCTTTTTGACCTAAATAAAATCCCAATCAGTCACCCAGAGGGGAAAAGTTCCTTTCCTAGTTAGAACTGCATCTGACATCAATTAAGGAGGATGAAGACCTTTAACCAGACCACTGTGAAGGTGAATATAATGAATATTCAGTCTAACTGTGAAAGATGTAAGTGGGAAGACCCTTAAAGAAGCTGCAGTCAGCTGTGTCATCCATAATTTTTCAGATCAACATTGTATGGATCACAGTTAATTTCACTGCGATTTTCTGTCCTATCTCTCAAAGTCTCCAGGTACAAACACCTACACTTAGATTGCACTCCTCTGCAATAATTAGTTTCTCTTTTAAAGGCCATGTATCAGGTTTAAATTTCATGAGGATGGCTGCAATCCCTCTGATTGATATCAATCTTGTCACGGTTGCAATGGGTTAATAGAGAGTAACATGAGCAAATATAAGGCATGGTTATAAACAGTGAGTGTATTACAAGCTCGTCTTCAAGCAATCAACAGGGCACTAAGGAGAAAATTGCACAAGGCTGTGCCCAAAGCTGATCTAGGCAGCCTTTTTCTTATTTTACTGTTGTAATTTATTCTGCAAATTATGTCCTTTGGCTAACAAAAAGCAGTGTGAGAGAGAAGGGGAAGTGTCTGCCACGATTCCCTCGTGATCCCTTAGTGGATCTGTTTGATCCAGAGAGCACAGGCTCTTCTGCAAATGGGGAGATAAACTCAGCACCTGCTGGATTTGCACTGAGATACATGTCACAAGTTGCCTGGAAGAATTTAATCTGCCTTATAACAGATAATTGTAACTGTGAGACAATATATAAGCTTCTGTGATCACAGATAAGGAAGAGTTAATGGAATGACCACTTTTCCTGTGGAATGACCATTTTTTTCCCTCCACCTTCATTGCTTCTCTTACTGTGATTACAGAGCTAATTAATGGCAGCTTTCCTAAAAGGCAGCACCCAGCCACAAAGGGACAGCCTGGCACTTGGCCCGAGAAATATTTCAGGCAGGAGAAGAATAGAGCCACAAATTGTCATATTTTCCTGCGAGAGATGATGGGAGGCAGAGAAATTAAGAGCAGCGTTTGGCTGCCTGTCCCAGACCCCTCGGACTTGCCGCTGTTGAAAATCCAGGTTTGGATTCTCTCCCTCTCCCCCCAGGGGTGGAGGCAACAACACGAAAGAATTAAACATCACGTGGAAAAAAACCTAAAAAGTGTTCACGGAACGAGAGGCTTCCGTGGTTAATTTGTTATTTTTTTAACCCAGAGTTGGGGAGGTCGCGGGGAGAGCGATGAGGATTTTGGAGGTGCGGATGCTGCTGCGGACACCAGGGGGCGGAACGGCCCCGGCTGCGGGAATCCGGGATGCCATTCCCCCTTTTCCATGGAATTCCAGCCGGGCGGAGGCATCCCGCGAGGAACGCTCTGTAACCATTGTGGTGCCAACAACGCACTTAAAAAACTTTATTTTTTAATAATACAACTTGAAGCATCCTCTCGTATCTCGCCACCTGGGTAGGACTAAAAGCCCGGAGAGCTCGTCTGAGCATCCGTGAGTTCTTAACACCCAAAGTTTTCAGCGTGGCCTCTCTCGTTCTTCACGGCAGAACGGAGCTGTGCAGTGCAACTGTTGGCACTGCTTGTGATGAGAGAATAAACTGATTTTAAAAGTCTTTTTAAATAGACGCGAATAATAAATATCACAGGGTTATTCCCAGTCTTGTGATGTATTTGCTGAAGTGAGAAATCCATTCACATTATTGCCAGGATGCAGCTTTCCATGCAAAATCAATTCTGATGCTAACACTAGCATTTAGCTGATCTCAAAAGGCTGTTCCATTGTGTTTGTCAAGTCAACCCCTTATTGCTTGTCTGTAGAAATTCATACACAATATGCTGAAACGTTTGCAGATAAATATCTCCGTGTACATCATTGCATCTCTTATTATGGAAATTGCTGTGATCATTTAGATGCAATAGATTTGGGACTTAGTTAGCAACACAGTTTCTGCGGAATAAATGAAAGAAAAATATTGATAGGAAAATTTGGTTCAGCAAAATGAGAAGAATAGTGTAAAACCTAATAAAGCAAGGCTGTTCAATTGAAAAGCTAATATATATATATATAAAAATTAAATAATTAATAAATGGAATAAATTTCATTAATAATAATTAACAATTAATAGTAATTAATAATAAAGAATTAATTGTAGAAGATTTCAACAGATGTTGACATACAAATTAAGTAATAAATGGGTTGAAAGGATTTTTGTTACTTATCCTGATCTAAAGAAGCAAGTACATAATTGTAATTGACCACAGTTTAACCCATTTGCAGTTCACTGTTCAGTGACTATTTTTAAGATAACCAATTTGAGTTGTAAAAGCAAAATGAGATAAATGTGACACTGCTTGCCTTAGTGATATCTGAAGCATAAAATGTCTATCTTCAACCTATAACCTCTTAAAAATAGAGCTAATGTACGTCTACATGGTGCCATTCATTAGCATGTCAATGGTGATTCTCTTACACGGTGCCATTAAATTACTGTGGTGATAATTGAGACATTAAAAAAAGACAGATGCTAGATCTGTTTCTAGGCGCTTATAAGCCTTTAGCAATTAAATTTCAGCGAGCTAACGTAACACAGCCAGAGCAAAAATTAACAATTGGGAATATTTTTCTG
Source organism: Parus major (assembly GCF_001522545.3). Lineage (NCBI taxonomy): Eukaryota > Metazoa > Chordata > Aves > Passeriformes > Paridae > Parus > Parus major. Next base: position 14,730,294 of record NC_031772.1, on the reverse strand, counting down.
TAATATTGCCTATCTCTAACTGAATTATTCTTTTTAGAGGGCCAAACTTTCACTGCTTTCTTGGTGTGATTTCAGGATTGTGAAATGGGCTGAAGGCTGGCCTGAAGGGGCTGCTCAGGATTCTCATAATGGGGATGAATGGGACACGGATGGGAGAAGTTGTCAGGGGCTGTAGATTCAGTTTATTTTCTGCCTGCAAAGCATGGGAAGCTGCAGAATGTGCCAGGGCCAAACCTGCAGTGTACAGAGAAGGTTGAAAGCAAACAGGAGCAGGGTGGGAAGCAGAGGCAGAGGCAGGGGAGAGAGAACAGAGGCTCTCAGTTTGTGTCACTGTGGAGCAAACTGGTGGAGATTGCTGTGTCCTGTTCCTGCTGGCTGGCAGCAGTGACAGCCTGGCCTCCCTGGTGCCACACCTGTGGCTGCCAGAATAAAAGGGTCCCTGCTTGGGAAAAGCTGCTCCATCACACCCTGCACATGTGGGAGGGGGATGAACAAAAATCCCACAGCAAAAGCAAAAAAAAAAGAATGTGAATCCCACTGAACCCTCTGGAATATGTATATTCATTTGAGTAATTTCATAACTTCTTGCTTTCATAATTCATTTACAGGGTTGTTTTTCTTTTCTACTTCTGGCCTTCCACATTGTGACATAATAATAAAATTTTTCTATATTAATTAACATCAAGGAGAGGGGCTATAAGTACTGACTGAAACACCTTGTTTTCTCAGCCAGTAATTGCCTTGTAATGAAGCAGTTTGATACAGTGATACAGAGCCATTGAATGCTGTAGAGCAAATATGGCATCGTTAGAAGCCCTGGCTGCAGCTAAACCGCCTGCTGTAGCTGCTGCTGGCCCCAGGCATCTCTGCTGGCTTTCAAATTCTCTCCCAAATGGAAATCTAAATGCTGGGTGTTTTGTTCAGAGCACTGAAAACTAAGCAGCTCAGTGTGCAGTGCAGCACATCACTGCTCCTGAGACAGCTTCTCATGTAAATCCTCCTGTCAAAACCTGCGACTGTCAAACCTTGGGGCAGAAATTGCAGTTTGTAGCAAACTTGCCTGTGTCTGAATGGCAAATAAAATTATAGTGAATGTCCTGTTTCCTCCTTGGTCCTGCTGGATTCTGGAACACCAGCTGCACTTGCTGAGGTCTAAACTGAATATGGATAAACTTTTTGCTTCCCTATGACCTTGCAGAATCTTGGGGATGGTAAATTCCAGGAACTTGCCAGGGAAATGGACAGAGAAGGACTGATGGAAAAGGTACCAAGTTGTCTTTTTCAGTCCTCTTTCATCCCAGGGAATCTAAATGCTGAAGTTAGCTTATTGGAGGCCCCTAATGCCACTAAATATGAGGGTTCCCCACTCATTCACTCAGAAAAGCTGTGTTTCTTTCCCTGCACTGGAATGATGGTGCTATCACACAAGGCACACTGAATAAAGCTGATATTTCTTGCAGTGGTCTGTTGGATCTGTGTGCAACGTGCTGTGACATCTTCCAGTGTTTCCAGTACTACAAACTGCTCATAGCAGAATTTATGAGGAGCTGTCTGACAGCTGGGGGGTCTCTCTTGCAGTCAAATGAAATCTCAGGATGTAAGATCAGTCATTATCCACAGGTTAGGAATTTTCAATTCATCAGCAATAAATTTCAATGTAAAAGATCTACCTGCAGACCGTGGTTCATACTAATGCAAATCATCTTTTTCTGTGGATTTTCTTTGAGGTTATGCCTATTTAGAATCAACCAATTTGAATAGTTGGCCTTAGCTATAGAACAGTGACAGCATATGGTTTTTAAAAAATTCATGTTGCTGTACTTTAAATCAGAGTGAATATTAACATCTCAAAAAGCATCATGGCATGGATTGAATTATCTGTAATAGCTTCAATATGCAACACCTGGCTCTACAAGTGTCTGAAGTCAGAGCAGGCCATCTGTTAGTGGTCCAGTTGGATGCTTTCTAAGTACATCCTGCAAGAAAACAAGGACACTGGGGAATAAATTTGGAGAGAATCTGAGCAACCTGGACTCAGAATGCCCTGTAGGGAAGCAAAGGAGGAGTGCATATTGTAAATAAGGGATCTCATTCTGTGTTTCAGTCTGCTGGGAAGGTGGAGGGACTGTGAAGTTTATAATAAAAGCTAGATATAAACTTGGAGACAATCACCAGCTGTTCATTTCTCTTCTGGAGTATGTGGAGGAACAAAGGCATATTATAGACCAACAAAAGTATTGAAACAGCATGGAGCATCTGTGTGGCATGATTCCCACAACCACAGGGGCCTCTGTCTTTACAGATGAATTTCATAATGGTGATAAGAGCCAACTGGGTAATGTTACTGCCCAGTGTTAAAGATCTGTCCTTGTGCATGTCTGTACTAAGTCATGCTCTGCTGTGAACGTGTGTGGCTGTGTTCAGAGGATGTCTGCAGCAGAACTGTGCTGTGAGGAATGAGCCTTTGCTCAGGCAAAGCTGGCTGTAGATCCTCTAATGTGTAAAAACTGCTGCTTGTGGTGTTTAAGCTGAACTCTAATGCCTTTGTCACATTCTTGGGGGGTCTTTCATGGCTCCTGGCATGAAACTGTGTGCAACTAAAGTCACTGTGCTGGCAAGAGAAGAGCCAAGACAAGGATACAGAGCACCAAAAACCTTGAGGACCTGGCTGGCCATTGGTATTGATGTGAGGGACTCTGGCAGACACCACCTGTTCTCTTTGTTCTGGCAGGAGGATTCCTTGTGTTTGTTCATGTGTTTGCTGGTTTGCTTTTCAGGCAGAAGGGAGCAGAGGAAGGATTGTCTATGTGCCCACCTGGGCTGACCAGCACTCTTGTTCAGGCTGGGTCTCCAAGGTGGTCTCTTCCCCAGCAGTGCTTCCCACATGGGAAATACTCTGGAGCTTTAACACAGCTTGTAAGAGACAGATTCTCTCAGCACAGACCCTGAGCAGAAGGGCAAGCCAGGATACTGCTGAGAGAGTCAGAAGCAGACATGCTGTCAGACCCCCAAGTGCAGGAAGGAAAGACACATTTTACAGAGAAGCTGTGATGTCACACAAAGCTGTTGTCTCCAGAGGTGGCACTAAAAGCTGCTTGGTCTAAGAGCAGGCCTGGAGGAGGTTTGCCCAGTGAGGATATGAATAGAGGGTCTTACTGTTTTACTCTTAGAGCTGGAAGGTCAGAGCTTTTGCTGTATTGGAAGTTTGTTCAAATTATGTTCTAACAACATATTAGAGCAGAGATTCAGACCATTGTCAGCTTTTACCCCACCCAGCATCAGCAGGTGATTCAGCTCCTGTGTGTCATTTAATGAGGAGCCTTCTCTTTCCTAGCAAGCTCAGCTCTGGAGAACACTAATTTCTTTTCACAGAGAGCAGTACAGAAATGATATTTATCTCCCTGTCTGTAAGAGAGCAGGCTTGGAGGGATGAGGCTGCAGCCCTTCCTGTCCTTGTAGCATTCCTGCTGGTTCCAGTTCCTCAAGCAATGGTACTGTGGCACATTGGCTGGGAAGTGATTCTCTCTTTGTCACTTTTGGCTCCACCATGATTTAAGGAAATCAACCACAGCCAGTAAGTTTTGAGAACCTGTTTCTCTGCCATATAGTGCCAGAGGGAGTGGATATTGCTAATTCAGAAAACAGTTTCTTATTGATGTTCTCAAATGGCCCTCAATACTATAGATAAAGGAAAGCCACCCTGAACATGCTGCTTTCATATGTTCTCTTCACAATAAATGAATTCAGTAACACCAATTTTATTATCATTAGGAAAGGCTAAATTCTGAGTTGTCTACACATTAATGTCTGTGTTCTGCATTTAAAAACTACCCCCTACCAGTGTTTGAAAGGAATTTCAATCCTGCTTCTCCATGTGTGAACACATGCCTAATTTTGTCATGTGCACAGGGGTAACACAGTGAAACAGGAACATAAATGCTCTCAGTATGTGAATCCAGTTCTTTTTACCCAGCTATAATTTGGATAAAAAACAGTAGAAATACTACCTAGTGTATTAAATAATGGAAATAACATTCTCATGCATGAACTTTTCAATTGCCTTGTTGAGGAGCATGTGGCCTCATCACCAGCACAGCATGAACAGCACGTTATGCTCAGGCTGTTCTGTCAAAAGTGCAACCAGCCTGACTTGGTGGAACTGAGAGCCTTTACACTGACAAATTTGCTCAGTGTGTGCAATGTTGGATAATGATGGTTAGCTTAGTGCTTAGCTGAGACATCAAGAGAAAAAGGGGAGAGATAAACATGTACCTTGTAATCAAAGGAGAAGAGAAAAGGCCTTTTTTTTTCCTCTTGCATTTTTATTGGCATTCGTGCTGGTGTAATCCAAGCTTCTGAGCTTTACATTTGCATTTAGTAAAAGCTTCCAGGCCACCTCCTCTAGTCTGAAATGTATAAATGAGGAGATATGTCCTGATGGCATCCTCTCCTCTGGAACACAGGAAGGGTTGAATGGCAGCTGCCTCTGCAGACAGAGCTCATGCTTGCACTGTGGAGGGTGCCAAACACTCATTACAGAGGTTTGGATTTGGCAGTGCCCCTTCCTGCAATAAGTATTCCTGAACAGGATGTGTTCATGAGTAGAGACCTGCCATTCATTCCAATACTTCCCCTTATTTGTTGCACAGATCTAACATCCACGTATGTTTACCAAATGTATAAAATGATACTGTTGTGATTGGAGACCATTTGCTCTTGTGAGGCAGAAAATGGAAGCTACACCAGAAAGAAATGGCAGGACTGCTTAGAAATTATCTGCCCTATATTAGCAGGGGATGGATCAGCATTTTAATTTTTGCTTTAAGATATTTCTTGTGTCAATCTTGTGATTTGAATGCTAATCTTGCGCACTAGAAGAACATGTTATGTTGCCTTGGAGTGGGGTATAGCAGGAAAGTGCCTATATTGATTTTAATGAATATGAAAAATGCCAGGGCTTCAAAGCTTTCGTTTTCACAACCTTCATTATCTGCTCTCTATGGAACATGCAGATCTTTTCTTGTGGTCTTTTGGTGTCTTATATGAGAATTTACTGGCTTTCAGAATCTAATCAAAATATTTAGGTCATAGTTGATAGATTAATGCTTTTCTTCATGGTAGAGAATTAACAAGAAGAAAATATTCAGTAAGGGGAATTTTGAATGTAAGTGAAACTTGTGGAATCAATTTTGGTCAAGAGTTTGCAACAAATATTTTCATGCAGGCTAGGGTTGATATACAAGTCTCCACAAAACACATGAAAACCATTTTTTGATTTGAGTGTGCCTGGGGCTTCACATAAAGTGTGTATCACTAAGCATTTTCTTATTCCTTGTGCAAGAAAGCCCAGAATCTGATGACAGGTTAAAGCTGTCCATCTACCAGAGATCTGTGCAGTCTGTCTTACCCAACAATGGCAGCTTCTATATTCAAAGCAGTCACCTTGCTGTGAAAAATTATAAATGTTTAGTGGGCTGTGAACAAATGGCACACAAGTCTTTCCAGCTGACAAATGTGGAGAACAATTCCACGGAGAAGGTCTCCTGGGCTGGTACAGCCCAACCATGTCTTTAATCAAGCTTCATTTTTATGGAAAGCTGTCATGGAACCATGAAAACCAAGGCATCTTCTGTAAAAACACTGCTGCTTTGGCTGCTGTTTGTCAAAGAACTGTTACAGGTGAAAATGAAAATCACTGGCAGTATGTCAAATGCATGTATAGTCATCCTGCAAGAACCTGTGTGTGAAAATCACAAGGAAGCAAAACTTTTTTTCACACATGTCTTTCTCCATTTGACCTGCATCTGGATGATATGAGGAAAAAAAACCTCCCGTCCATTCAAGGCTATGGGTTGTTTTAATGAAGAAAATATGAGTTTGCCCTTCCAGGTATTATTTATATTTTGAAATCAAAGTAAAAATTTTAGATTATGTTAAGGGTGATTATCCTTTAAAGCTGTGTTTTGTATTGTCCTGCACTTTATATTCTCATTTATGGTCTATTGAATATGTGCATGCTGTTATCATCCCAAGCTAAGTGCAGTTCCAGATCCTTAATGAAGCATTAATGTAGGAGGCAGTAAAAGATGCCTCCACTACTTGCTTAATTAGCTTTTTCTCTACCACCACTTCCCTGCTACTTTAGGCAGCTGTAACTTAGAAAATAGATCTATTGGCATTTTCATTACAATATTGCTGATAACTTGGGAAGAGCATCCCAGTTTACTGCCAAGATGGACCCATACTCCACAGAGTGGGAGGAATCTCACTGCACTCCCAGCACAAACAGGCACTGTGGTAACTTCATTTCATTCCCCAGGAGTGCCAAGATTGTTTATTTGGGAGCTGAGCTTGTTGCAATGAATGCCTAAGTGGGAATGAAGTTGGATATCCAAGCAAGTCCCCTTTGATTTCAGTAATTCAGGTGAAAATGAAGTATCTTGCTTTCTGGGGAGGAGGGGGTGACATCCCACACGGATTGACATGGGCTTGCAGTGACTACAGATTTACTTATTTCATAGTGCAGATGAGAAGGCAGCTGCAGCCAGAGGCTGAAAGGATCAGGAGTAGCAGATTAATCTGCTGTGCTGAGAAATGCTGCTGCTGGCTTTGCAGGGTCAGGGGAGCAGCAGCGAGGCTGCTCCATCCCCCGGGTGGCTGGAGTGACAGCACTCGTGAGCTACAGAGTGCGGCTGTTTGAGTGACAGCTGGAGATTGGGGAGCTGATCTCTGATGGAGAGAGGAAGAGTCTGTTCTCCTCATAAAACAAAGCTGGAATGGCTCTGCTTACAGTGGGAGAAGTTTGAAAACACTGAAGTACAAGGAGTTATATGGTTTGGAATCAGATTAAACATGCCTTCCTAAAGAAAGGCAATATAAAGCAAAGGATCATTTGAATATTTGGGGTTTCATGATGTTTGATGAGTGTTCATATTGTAGTAGTTCATGGGTGGTTTCTTGTCCAAATGAATGGGAAATGAAGAGACTAGAAAGAAAATTAGGGAGTGAAATGTAGAGTAAGACATTTCAAGGTCTTCAAATTTTTGTAGGTATTGTGACACAACAGTTTCTTTTTCCCCTATTTTGGTAACATTGAAGAGTCTGCTGAAATTTATGTACTCTACAGGCTTTTTTCTGCAGAATGTTTTTTCAAATGAAGGGCAGAAGGAAGAGAACTGGAAATAAATTACAATTTCTTGCTCTATCTTTCCCTCTAGTCTGTTAAAATCCATTGTTCTCTCTGCAAAGAGAAATGCGCTGAGTTGTATTCCAACTGGGAAGAGCACTGACATAAATATAAATATGTGTGGTAATTAATAGCTGTTCATCCAGTATCTGCTGGACAGAGCAAACACCAGGGCCTCAAACCCAGCATGGCTGGCTCTGAATGGGCAGCTGCTTTTCTGTCAACCCTGCCACAGATTGTACCTAGCTGGGGGCTTCTTAATGACTGTTAATATCTTATAATATCCTGAGAGACAAATGTTATCTGAAGCTTACTGGAATATTGTGCTGCCTTTTAATGGCAGGCAAGAGACCCACACATAGGAAATATGAATTTTGCTGCATCTGCTCTAGGTAAGGTTGAAATTGGAAGGTAACTTTAAAGTTTATTTGTTTCGTGGTTTGTGGTGGGTTTTGTTGTTTTTTTTTTTTTGTTTTGTTTTGTTTTTTTTTTTTGCTTATGTCCCTGTAGCATTGTTAAGATGTAAAGAAAGGTTCTTCTGTAGGTGCTCAGTCTAAAATAACAATATAGGTATGGGTTTTTAATAAGAAGCAGGGATTTATGCATATTCCTGTGTGTGTACTCACCTTGATGGTTTAGTATTAAATATTTTATGTTTTCTATTCTTGTCTCTAGTGTATTTGAGTGTATACTAGAGGCATGGTAATTATAAAAAAACAGAACAAGGAACATATGCCAACAAGGAAGAGAACTTCAATAGGCTTCTAGTAGCTGGTCTGTAGCAACATAAAGGATACTTAAATTTTCTGCAGAACAAAGTCAAGGACATTACCAATATTTCATTCCATAGGACCACTAATGGCTACAGTGACAATTAAAGAATGTTCTTTATTACAGAATTTCATCAAGGCTGTACATGCACATGCTCAGTTTAAAAAAGTACTTTCCTTAAATTTAAGTAGGTTCATTTTATTGATACAGTCTTAGCAATCACACAGGCTCACTCATGCTGACAGTTATTTCATAATGTATACTAATTAGCAGTGTATTCAAATAACTGCAAGTCACTGGCTATAAATTAAAATGTGACTTGATAAACATGATTGTTATGTATTATCTCTTGCTGTCAAGGAATCAGGATTTTTCCCTTCTCCCTCTACTGACTAAAACCAAGCAAGGATACTGGCTAAACATGCTGCAGCCCTGTGCTACTGCCTATGCAAAGTGTTACCACCATTCCTTCACTTGAATCTTTTAAGTACAAAATTTGTGGAACGTGGGTATTTATTAACCTTGTTGGGGAAAAGAGGCTGGTTTTGAGATTCTTAAAATATAGGGAAAAATAATCCCCACTCTGAGGGGATGATGACAGTATTCTCATCCACATGCTTCTATGTAAATCTAATACTGAAACAAGGTGAAATCTTCAGGAATCCTAAACTACCGGATAATCCACTCTACTCTCAACAGGAAATCGGGCTGCAGGCAACGCTATCCTTTACCAAAGCCTATTGAAGCCAGTAGGAGATTTTCACCTGTCTCTGTGACTTTTGGATTAGACCCAAGCAGCTTTTGAATCCAACACAGGGTGTATGTTCTCTGTAAAATCCAACTGGTCCCAGGCAGTCTCCTCACTTCGGCTCTTTTTGCTCACAGGCACATTTAGAGCCAAATCTCCCTGATGGGTGGAGTCACCTGATGGTTCTGTGCTTCTGGGCCACACATATCAAGGATTTTATCTTGCCTTTCTCTCCTCAGTACAGCAGTACAACAGAACAGATAAAACCAAGATTACCAACGTGCTTTGGGGCTGCATGATTCATTCCACACACTCATTCTTGCCACAATAAAAAAATACTTGGCTTAAGGGCCTGAGTGCTCACATCACCTAATTTGATGCTATTACAGTTTGACACTAATAGGCTGCTCTTACAAAGAGCATGTGAAGCACAACTTGAAAAAACCCACTTTGTTAAGAATTGCAACATATAAATGAATGAAAAGGCCGGGTGAAATTTAGGTTCCACTCTTTCCCCCTGTCTTCAAGAAAGGCATTATTCCACCTAACATTTTCTTGTAGTTTCCCATCAATCTTATCAAAGGCAAGAAATTAGTAATCTGAATAAAGTACCCTTCCATTTTCCACATTCCAGAGAGAGAGCTGAGATCAAGAAAGCAGTAACAAGCTCTTAAGGGCAAAATCATATTTCTCATTCTTTTATGCAGGTTTCTCAGGCTTTGGTGGTAAAGGAGGAAGTGTCTTTTTCTGTCATTTGTTTTATTCTCTGCCCTGAGGAAAAACAAGGGAAATCTGGAAACCTGAGGAGTTGCAGGGGACAAAAATGATGTGGGCAATACTTTGAATAAGTAATGACAGAATCCTCAGTGTTGAAAATTATATTACTGCTACATTTCAGTTCATTCTGATGCAGTCTAAAACTAATTAGGATTTCAAATTATGCTATTTTTTTTCAAAATGATGTCAGTATACAGGTTCAATGATTATATTCCATGTATTTCTATGTCCCCTAGAGCTACATTCCAATGACTATATAGAATGTTGTATTTATTTTCCACTTTTTACCTTTGCAAAACATACTTTTCCTTTGCATCTGCATTAAAGAGATGTGATTTTTATAGGGGGTAGGTCTCAGAAGCTGTATGTAAATACCTTTCTGGTAAAAAGTCAAAAATATTGATGTTTCGTACTTCTGCTCTGTTAGTTTTTCCTGCTTTAGAAATGTTTACAGGCAAACAGTGAAGGTAAATACCTTAATATGCAGTACAGCTCTGTCTCAAATATTGCCTATATTTGTCATTACTCTAATGTAAACAACATACAAACATTTATTACACAGACCTGCCCAGTAATATTTTCTGTTTCATAAATAAATTATGCATAATACATTTTTCACTCTTGAAAAGGTAATTAAACACTACTTTCAGAGAAGAAAATAACTAATGTAGATATAATTATAATTCAGTTTTCTTTCTCTTAATCAAATAGGATTGGAGATTTTGCATTTTTCTTTGTGTTTTTTTTTTCTAGACTTTCAAATTTCCATTAGGTTTACATCTTTACACCTTATTGCATCTGTGTAAGGAATACCACACCTACATGTAATTAGCAGTAGTAAAAGAATTTCTTAAACAATTTATTTGCAGCACCTGCTTTTGTTTTGTGTGAACATTTTTCTGTGAGGCTGAGAATTTTGCTTCAGGAGCAATTTTTCTATCTTTTCACCTTTACTTTTCTTAACAGATCATTCTTGGAAAAGCAGCTATTATGGAACTTATTTTTTCACTGGTCCATATTTTATATTCCAATATTCCATATTGGCTGCAGTGAAATAACTGTGTGCTTAATTTCCCTTTTTCTCTTTCTGCCTCCCACATTTGTTGCCTTCTTGTAATTGTCTTATTGATGCCTTTTATTTTTCCATCCAGTCTTCATACTTATTCATAAGTTTCTAGAATGTCTCTTTTCAGTCTTCTCCAAGCATAAGAAAAAAAAATCAAGGGAGTCTAAATTTTATGTTTGCTCTCCCCCAGTGCTTTCACTTACCAGGGGACTTAAATTGGTGACAGGACCAGTAGCTCCCCCAATGCCCATCTCAAATATTCAGACTGAAAATTAGTATTTATTTTCTTGCTTTTTAATAACCTCACATGCCTGAACACAAATCTGCATCTGGATTTGTTCCCCTGTCTTTGTGTCAGCTGTCTTATTGCCACCAGAAGAAATCATGGGCTGAGCTAGACACCAGCAGAGAGTACCAGCATTTTACTGCAGGAGATTTCTGGACCTGAATGTGCTTTGCCTCATGTCTCCACAGTGAGTTGGAGCTGACACAGTTAGTTTTGTGTTGGCCTAATCCACATTGAGATTAGAGGAAGCAAAAGTGATCAGAAGGCAAGCAGTGAGAATTATGCTTGGGATGCATGAAAGGAGACTTGAGATTTTATTGATTTCACTCCTTCTCTGCTAAACCCAGCTTGATTCTGGCACACCAATGGCAGGTTTAAGTTAGCCTTAGCCTCCCTCCTAAGCAGTATTGACTATTCAAAGTGGCCACCAAGCTGCCCCCTGGGGATGGAGCTGGAGATGAAGAAGGGATGTTGGTTTGCAGATGTCCCTACTTCAGGTGGTTTTTGATAAATGAGTTTATAATCTCCTCTGCAAAGTGGTGGTGAGAAATGTCCTGGAGCTCTGATTTTGGCAGTGTTGGCAGAGTTAACACCTGCTGGGCATTACCATCCTTGGCGTGGAATGGTGGGATGGGTGCTATATCACTTTTCACCTGCCAGTAAGTTATGGAAACAACTTACAAGGCATTGTTTCCAAGGTAGGAACTTTCTGCCATGTGCTAGGGTAGTTACCTGGGATTCTTCAATTTTGCCTAATTTTAGTGCTTAGTTATCTGTAAAAATCTGTGCTCTTAGTGTAGCCCTATAGAAAATACTGAAACTAATTCCAGATTAAAGCACTGTTCAGTAGGAAATTATGTGAGAGAACTGAGGCATTTTAAGAATTCATTCATATTTAAAAAATCTTATTGAAAAGAAAAGTAATTCAACTGAAACCAATGATGGACACTTTCCATTTCTCCCTAACCAATGTAGAATAAAAATTCAGCATTCTTCACTCAGCTGGAGATTTATTCTTGCAAGTGTGTTTCATCACTGTTGCTAGTGTTGTGGATTTGTACTGAATGAAGCTTAGCTCCACAACTGTGGTGTGGAAAATTGTAAAGGCATACGTTTTTTTAAAGCTACATAAACAGTACTTAAACCAGTATGGGACTGGTTTAATTTTGAGCCCTATATTTGTTTTGGAAGAATAAGGGGGAAGTAGAGGAGATAATTTTTTTTTTGTGAGAGGTAATTTCCAGAGGAGCAGATAGTGGTTGTTTCATAATCTGACCTTTTGGACATCACTCAAAGCCTGCAACACTCACTGGAAATATTCCCATAACCTTCCCTGAGCTGCAGCCTGGATCAGGTCTGAGCTGGCAAGGAGGTGCTGAGAGCTCTGGACTAACCTGGCTCTTCAAAGCCCCAAGTCCTGTGTCTGTAGAGAAATAAAAGGAAGTCCAACAGAGTCACAGGAGGCAGCCTGGGGAGCCAGTGCTGGCTGGTTTGTACAAGCATTTGCTTTTTGAGGGCTTGCACTCTGGAACCTGGGGAAAGGAACTGGGAGTTTTATTTGTTTGACAGCGTTTCCAGTGTGTCCATCTCTATAATTCAACCTGATGTCTCAATCTAAACACATTTTTATCCTCGGTGATTGGGAGTAAGCTGTCACCCAAAGTGCCTGATAGGAATTTCCTAATTAACATGCTAATCAAGATTTGCCTCAAGTTGTTGCTTAGAACCATAAGTAATACAAAGAAATATCTAACAGACATGTGGCAGGACTTGAAGAAAAGAATGTGTCCAGAGAATACTGTCTGCTTGTACCAAAACCATCAAGGAAGTGCAAATAACAAATTAATTAAACTGGGTTATAGTGAGTCATGGGGCCACATGAAGTGTCCACTCTTAATTAGTTAATATTGGATTGTGCTTTGAGGCAGGAGAGTGGTAAGGCTGTGGTGAGAGCCCTGGGAGGATGCCTATGACAGGGGAGAAATTCTGGGAACTGTCTTGTGACAAGGGAAAACAGTTTTGGGTAGTGGGACTCTGCGAGGCTCTGCTGGTGCTGCCTGCAGAGAGCTGTGGCTGAGCTGATCCCTGCTGGACTCGGAGCCAGATCGTCCAAGCTCCGTGTCCTCATCAGCATCCCTGTAGCATAACCTGGACAAATAAATGAGCATTTTTCATTCAGCTAGAGACTTGTGCTTATTGCAACCAGGTCCCTCCAGGCAGGGCTGCACACCAAGGCTCCTCACACTGGGTGTAAATTCTGGGTTTAAATATACTGTCAGATTAGGGGAAAAGGGATTTCCTCTGGAGGGGGCCATAGGGCCCACAGCTCAAAACCCAGGATCCTCTACTGTGTCACAAGATGTTACCTAAACAACAGGGCTCTGGAATGATCCAGCTCCACAGATGGAAATGGGCAGGCAAACAGAAGCACTGGCACTTCCTTCCACGGAGGCACAAATTGTTTGTAATGGCTTCCACATATGACCATAAAAGGCACCTCAGAAATGTGAGTGGTAAATGGCAGCACCACAAATTATTTCTATTATAAGGAAAAGCCTTAGCACGCAATAATTCTGGCACCTGTATCTATTAGCAACAGATTAGTGGGAAGCTTGAAAACAAGACAGGGTGGCATAATAAGGTTAATGATCTCACCATGCACCTAAATACACTCATCTGGGTGGAATTCATACTGCTAATTGACTTGGTGAGAAATCCTTTGGTTGGTCACTGGGGGCTTATGGGAAGTATAGCTTTCTTTGTTATCTGGAAAAGACTTTGGGATGAATCTTGAGTTTAGCTTGATCTGAATTATGACAAAATAATTTGGAAGGTGCAGAGAGAGACTCTTAGAGGAGGCAGTTAGCTGCCACTTAGGATTTAAAGCTAAATTTACTCTCAGTTTTGTATATTGCAAATCTGACAACACTGTAAAATACTGAAGTCTTTATTGTGGTAATATGCTGGACTAGAAGAGTTGGTTATTAGTGCTAATTTGTGTTTTAAAACATGGTTTAGAATGAAAAGGGTGTTTTTTTAAATATGAAAATATCTCTTAAAATTAAGCTTTTTGACCTGTAGTATTTAAGTTATAAAATATGACTTGCTAGTCCACCATTATGAGTGTGTAGTTTTCTGAGATTTTGATGTGTGTTCAGTGACCAGTAACATGTGTAGACATTAACAGCTGTTTAAATATTCTCATTGTCAGGGCCTATTGCAGTTGAAGTAGAATATCACAATCTTTTAGATAAAACCCTGTGCATTAGAGCTGTATTTGTGTGGTTTTCTTTGCTGTGCAGCTTGTTTCTCATATCACCAGGAGGTGACAGGCTGCAGCAATCAGTGCACACAGGGGGACTGTGCACAGCCTTGGAAACACAATTGCTTTGTTCTTGGCCTGTACTTAACTGTTCTTCAGTGTAACAGCAGGGGTTTATATTTTGATGATTTGCCTAAGAAATGTAAAAAAGGAAGTTACAGACTCAATTGGAACTGTGTGGCTGTTAAAGGCTTCTGGCAGATTATAACTATTTGTTGGGCAAGAAGTGGTACTGACACAAACTCATTTTATTAGCCTGTGTTTGAGTAACAGTGGATCACCAAGGTCAGGGACATTTTGCTTTATCAGATCATTTCTTAGGGAAAAAACCAATAATGGCTGTAAACTGCATGTGTGTAGATTGGGGGAGGAGAAGGGGGGCAGCTATGGAAGAAATTATTTTGTATCCTGTGGCCTGTGTTCACTTGTCAGCATTGTCAAGCCTTTAATCAAAGCTTCCCCATGTGTAAAAGAACAACAACAGCTATAGTACTTTTGATTCAGTTGTCCTCATTTCATCTGGGAGCAAGTCTCAAACCAAGGCTGGCAGAAATCAGGATCAGCTACAGAAATATGGTTGCACAGAAGAGTGAAAGGAATTTGATGTGATTAAAATGGGATTGAAGAATATGGAAGTCTCATTTGATTAAGAGCATGAATACTTAGTTTGAAATTGTTTTTATCTTTAATTTTTCTGTGTTTGTATTTATTACTTGCAGCCACCTGTGTTGTAAAGTAAATAAATTATCTGTTTACAGACTACTGGCCTTATAAACTTGCTGACCTAGGCTCATCATTGGCTGTTTTTTTTCTATAAATCCCAAAACATGCCCGGGACATCCCTATATAGGACATCCCTATGCCAAAACATGAAAACTGTTTTTTACTGATTTTAAAATTATTTTCAGAATTATCTGGATATTTGGAAGTTCTTTTGTTTCTATTTGTGATATTTGGGATACTTTACAAATCCCAAATACTTTGGATAAATGAGTATTTTCCCTTTAATTTTGCTTTCTGTATATGTTTGTAAAGCTTTAGGAGACTTTACTAGAGAATGTAATATTTTAATATGTTCTCTGATTGGAAAATTGTAATGATTTCATTTTTAATATAGAATATTTGGATGTGGTTTGTCTTTCATTTAAATGTTACTGAGTTATCTCATTTTTATTCAAAATCTTTGAAATTTTCCAGACATGATTCAAACAAATATATTTTGTCATATTGTTCCAGTGTCTGCCTAGTTTCATTACTTTGCAAAGTAGTTATTGCAGAATAGCTTTTCTTTTCAGCAGAAGTAATCTGTGAATTATTTGTGAACAGGAAAGAACATTCGTAAAACTACTCCAGTATTTAAGATGCTATCTCTTGCTGTTCACATAGAAAGAAATACAGTTCCATAAAATCAGGACTATTACAGGAATCTCCATACTAAGCAGGGAAAGGGAAAGTATGGACTATTTTTAGGTGTTATTTCAACTTTAGTGCATCTAACCAAACAGTAATCTTCCCTAAATTATAGCCAGGCAGTTTGTCCAGCACCACTGGGTGAAATTACTTGCCTCTTCCACAGTCATTACCTTTTCTTGTTATCTTGGGTGGTGTTGAGTACCATGTGTTAGTTCCTTTCCCTATTTATTGAGTTTTCACCTTGTAAACAAATGAAATGTGAGTGTGCTTGCCCTGACTGGATACATTTATATGTGTGTGTTTTTATGCTCCAGGTGACAAGGACTGCTAAAACATTATTCCTCCAGTAAATCTTGGAAACCCAAAATGAAAAGAATGTGTTACTACTCCGAGACCTCTGTCATTGTTAGGTTTACCTTGTTGACTGCCACTGCTCAGACCTGCACTATTTTATATCTCTACTCTAACATCACTTGGATTAACAGAAGATTGGAGCATCACTAGCAGCATTTTTGTTATTTGCTTTCCAAAAGATTGCTGGCCCAGCTGTTTTTTGCTTGTATGCTTGGTTACAATATGTGAACTGTAAAAGATTACCTAATATCTCAAGTGCATAAATTAAAGCACCAGCACAGGACACACACAAACCTTATCTGCAATTTCTCAAAATGTATCACTGTTGTATTGTGTGAGCTGTGACATTTTAAGCTCAGTTGTTGCCAGTTGATCTCCCAGATATGATGCAATGGATATTATGCTTTCTGCAGTTAAGTGAAAGATCCAAAATCACAAGCACAAGGTGGGGAGAGAGGACTAATATTTCTCATTTTTCAATCTTGGTTGATGCCAAAATTCATTGCACTTTATAAAAATTTTGAAAGTCCATCATACTTTACCTATTCACGCTGCTCATTGTCTTCTTTTTCTATTTGCAGTTCTAGCAAGTGCCAAATAAGGGTATTGCATCTGTAGTTAATATGAATAATTACTGAACTGCCAAGAGTGATCTTGGAATCTCTATGAATGAGCTACAAGAGTTGATAATCCTCTCCTGTTTTAATTAATTACAGAAAAATAATCTGCTAGACTAGTCAGTTGTTTTCAAAGTCAAAAAAAAAAAAAAAGAAAAGAAAGTGTCTAATTTCAGTTAAACCTTAAAATGTCAAAACCCCCCACCAAACCAAAAAAAAAAAAACAAAACCCATAAGAACTCTTAATATGTATTTCCATTATTTAATATTTGCCTACATAACCATAGGTTTAATTTAAATAAAATATGCAGCCTTAAAACATAATTTGCAGTTTACTTGCTTAGTGCCTGAGTTCCCTTGGGGAATCTATTGTGTTTTAGGGTGACTGGTGAGAGACTTGTGTTGCAAGGTGCTCCTCACTCCCTCAATCCCCCAGGGCCATCAGCCCTTTTTGTTGTTGTTTCCTGTTCATCTTGGAAATGCTCTGTTGAAGCTGCTGCATTGTTAATGAAAACTCACTGTGTACTGCCCAAGATACTGTCCTTTGAAAAAGGAAATTAAATTTTAAAAGCTTAATTAAGATAATGCTGAAGATCTGGTTTACCTACAAACAAATGGTATCAGAGTTAAGGGAATGAACGTTGCTATGCCAAAGAGATTCCAAGACAGACATCTTTCAGCTGATCTGGTGCTGGTTTATTTGTAAGCAATTGTGTAGCTTTCTTAATTATTCCTCATCACTAGTGAGATAATTTAATTTGTGATATTGCTGACAGAGAAGCTTCCTCATTACCATCAAGTTAATTTGTGCTATTAAATGTGTCTGTTACCTTCCCACTCAAATTATGATCCATTGTGGGATGTGTCCTGTTGCAGAGCAGCTCATTCTATGAACACTTGCTAATTACAGAACTACAGTGCAACTTGTGATTAAAGCATTTAAATTGTGGAGTGTTCTGAGGACTTGGTATGAATTAAGAAACTGCTGAGTGAACTTCACTTATGGGATTTTTGATTAGTAGCCACAGTTCCACTAGGACTTGTGTTGGGATGTGGTCTGGCATGTACCTACTGATATGATATCAGTGGTTTCTTTATTAAGTGAATCCTGCCTGGTGGTGTCATAGCAGGAGACATTTCATTCTAGACTTATGAAAAGAAAATCAGGCCTTGCTCCAGGCATTCATCTTTAACTTCCCAACAGATGAATGTCTTGGTCCAGGAGGTCAATTAAGCTTCATGATAGTTCCAGTGTTGATTACAAAAACAGGGTTGTGTGACAGCTACCTGATAAATCTGTATTCTGAGGGACTGAAGAGCCCAAACTTCTTTTACTCATTAAAATAACATAGAAAAAATACAGATGATTTCTTTTCTTTTGGACATAGTGTTCAAATATAAACTCTATATTTTACCTTAAAACAATGGTTTGTAATAAATGTATTGTTTGCCCTCCTCTTACAGGATAGCTGAGTGCTTGTAAATAGCATTAAAAGGTAGGGCAGAAAAAAATTAAGGTATTTGATACCACTTACCAAGAACCAAAAATAAGAAGCACATGTGTATAATTAAGGGTGTAGCATTTGTGTGAATAGATGTTCAGGTTTTGTTAACTGCCAGACTGGTACAAGATTCATAATTATGACCTCTTCTTTTTCTATGCAGATTTTCAAGTGTAATTTTATAGAACAGAAGAAAACACGAGGGGATTGGGGTAAAAGGAGGACAGCAAGAAGCACTTTTTGCCTTTCATCACTGTATTCTATGTTGAATTTAGGCACAGAAATTTTTAGAGGTTCATTCTCTGCTTGCCAAGGCTTGTGGTCCTTAAGTCTTACCATCTGATCTCTATTTCAACACTCCCTTTAAGAGGAGTTAGTCATAAAACAGCTCCCTGAAATAGCAGTAGTGGTGGGTGGGGATAGTTGAGCCTACTACAGCAAGAAAGGAAAAACTCATGTTAAAAATATGAAAGATGCAAGCCATTTTTGTGCCACCTCTGAGATCTGTGAACAGACCTGTCTTTGTGGAAGCAGATGCAACTGGAAAGCTGAGTGGGAAAGCCTCCATAGGGCTCCTGAGCACATTGTTACACATTACACATCTCATCTGGGCTGGTGTCAGTCAGACAGGGAGGTTTCTTGAGGGAATATGTCAGAGTGACATTCAGTGACAACACCTGGAAATACATTGTGTTATTAATGGTAGGCAAATCTCACAGGGCTGCCTTCTTTGCCTGCCTTTTCTCAGCCAAGTGATGCAGGAATCCTATCTGAAAGTGGTCACTAATAGGAGTCTAAGTCTCTTTATATTGAGAAATGTTCCATGTCAATGTGTCTTAGCAAGATAAACAGTATCAAGCAGAATTAACTTTAACATGAGGGAATACTGCAGTCTCTTGTAGGAAATCAATGCAGGATCTGAAGTTTCTACTCACAAAGGCCCCATGTTCACTGAACACAACTCTGCTCCATTGGACATATTCCTTTCTGTGGGGAAAGCCAAGGTTCCAGACCCTATTAAGCCTTAAGTCTCTAGTGAAATGAGATTTCCCCCCAAAAAACCAGCATTTCCCCCTGCTTGCTTTTTTCCTTCAGGCTGAATTTAAAGTCACAATTCATTTTTCTGTCTCTCAATCACTCTTCTGAAGTCAAAACAATCTCTCAGTTGTAAACGTTTGGCTCTAACAAACTATAGCAGATGTGTTTCCTGATTAAAATATCCCCAAATTTGTCCCTTTAGGTGCAGGAGCACGCAGAGCACCACAGAGCATTGGAAGCATCCAGTGCTGGTGCTCCAGGGCAAGAGAAAGGAGCTGTGAGTCAGGATCCATGACTGCCTGAGGCTGTGCATGGATGGCAGGCAGTGGATGCATGGAGACAGCAGTTTGCATGTCCCAGCAGTGACTCCGGCAGGAAGCTTTGTCTCCATGTGCATGAGCACTTGCACACACACACAGAATTTCCTGCAGCTTCTCTATAGCAACCTGGCTTTCAGTGGTGCTCACTTCCAGCACAGCCTTTAACTCAAGGGTGCCTATGATCAGATCTGTGTTAGGGCCTCTGATTCTCCTTGGAGCAGCTGCTGTTCAGATGTGCCCCTGTCTCTGGACAGCAGGTCCCACTCCTGCAGACCCACTCTCACTCTTCCCTTGCTATAGCTTTGGAGATGCTTTCAGTGATAGCCACCTTCCTTCTTGGGGGATTTAAGTACAAAGGAGTCGGATTTTGCTTTGTGAGTGATGGGTCTTGATAACTCCCTGCACCCCCCTGTAGGCTAACCCTTTATGGGAGGAATGATTCTTTTATAGTAATGAAAGATCATGCTCTCTTGAACTTGTGTTTATAAAATGCTATGGTATTTTTCTTTGTTTGCAAGTTTTGGAGGCTAGGGAAGAATTTCTCATGCAAGTTAGACTGACAAGAGGCTCTGTGGACTCTTTCACTTTAGGTTAATTAATTGGGGACTCTGGGTAGTGTTAAAGCATGGTATGCCTGCCTGTGATTTATTTCTTGCTCTTGGCTGGTAACATCAAACTGAGGGTCAGAAAATGACCACTGGCACAAGTCTAAGTCCTTTATCCTATTTATCATCTTAAATAAGAGAAAGAAACCTGAGGTTCTGACAGCTGCAGCTTTCAGGACACACATGTGCTCCTTTCCAAGAAAGGTTTCACTGGGGAAGGGCAGCCAGCCCAGACAGTTTGGTATTTGGTAAAAATCATGTAAAATAAAGGAAGCAGAGTTTAGAGTTTATTCCAAAAGTTGTACTTTTCTTCCTGAAGAGTGTCCATTTGTCTAATTCTCTTCAATCCACTCTTCTCTGCTTTAGGCCTTACTCAATTAGATGTAGGCATTCCAATTTACCTTTAAAAGTCAGTATTTGTCTGCCATTCAAAAATGCTCAGTTAAGAATTTTTGTTTGAAGAATGAATGTGGCAACTTTCCTGCCCTCTCTTCAAATGACTTTTGACCTAAAGCAAAGTGAACCCCGTATTTGAGTGTACCATTCCTCATTTTCAAGCATACCATATTAAATCTTTGCAAAGACTTGGGCTAGGAAACCTTTTTCACTGAAGTATTTGGTAAATGCAAGCAAAAAGGAATATGAACAAAGCAAATTGATATTCACATGATATTTTAAAATGTATTCTGCGGGCTCTCTGCAGAGATTCATTTTTTTCTGTTTCATCAATTGTATGCAAAAGAAACAAAAGTAATGCCCGCCACTAGAGCAGATTTTTTTATGCCTTGCTATTCTTGCAGGTCTTGTGGGCAGATTTTTTTCACTTTTTTCTGGTTCCATCTAAGTATTCTTTTAGAGTTGAGAAGTTCCAGGTGATGAGAAGCAAGAGAGATGGTTCTTTATATCTTTTCCCCTGGAGTTTCTAGTACGAGTAATGGCAAAGGAGATGGCAGCTGATACAATTTAGAGCGCCTTTCTTGCTTGAAGTCTTGCTCTGACTTCCAGCTTGGCCTAGAATTGAAGACAAGGAGACAAGGTCTTTTCATTTGTGGGGAGCTGGACTGATCATGGGCTGAAGGGGAACCAGTAATATTTAATTATTAAAGTCTTTTCTCTCCCTTTGGTTGAGCTCTAGGAGATTCAAGTTTAAATTAAGTTTGGCTCATTTACATCTTGATCCTGCCTTGTACTTAAGCACTTTGAGGTGAACATTGAGGGAGACAGTGAGAAGACACAGCTCAGCAGATGACTGATGGATATATAGACACAGTCAGGGACCATTATGACAGAACTGAACTATTTAGTAGCTTTCTTCTCTTTCACACTCTCTGCAGCCCTGGCATCTGATGACAGATGTCTCACAGGTGGAAATTAACTCCCTTGAACCAGAAGGATGTAGGAACATTTTTGATCTCTGGGATTATCAGTTTTACAGTTATCAGTGTGTTATACATAAACAAATCCATTCCATGAGATGTTGCCCGTGCATGTTGTCCATGTTTCAGGCTGGCTGATGGGAAAAACGTGTGACGTTACTGATCATTTGATGAATGTCATCTGCAACACCTGGGAATAAGTTTAATTTCCTCAACCTTTATCCCTTTCCTAAGTTTAAGATCAAATGTGAAATATTGGTTGATGTTTGCTCTCTGAGCTTGACTTTCTCTGTCTATAGCTCTGCAAGTGTCCCCTTCAATCAGGCAGAAACACCACTATGGGGCAATCCAAGATACCACTCATGACAGCAGCATCGATGTGCTTTTAGTTCCTGCTGTCAAGTGAAAACAAATTACCTTGATTTTTATTTTTGTTTGTTTTTGTTTGGGTTTTTTTTAATGGCAATTCCACTTACCCAGAGGTAGGTGAGAGGAGAAATGACATGTTATTTTCACTTGCAAGTTGTTGTTTGTCATTTTAAAATCCATAGTTAGATGACAGCTGAGACCCCACGAGGCAAGTATTTGTACCATTTTTGTAGTGTTCTTCCACTGCTTTCTTCATGTGGTTTTTTAATAAAAGATAAATTTAAGGCAAAAAGAAAAGCCACATGTAAACCTTTAATTCCTTTACCTGAAAAGAAAATGTTTCTGTGGAGCCTTAGTAAATCTAGGCTTAACAGAAGACTCTGAAGGAAGATCTCTATCTCTGCCTTGATGAAAACAAACTAAAATAAGAATATAAATATACTGATGATAAAGATAATGATTGTTATAGTTGCTCTAATAAGTAGTAAGATTTAGCTGGGTAGCTTGAGGTGTCCTGGCAGAGCTATGTGACTGACATTACTCACATTTAATTTGAGATCTGCTGCCTTATGTTTTACCAGGAGAATGTAAAGCACAAGGAAAACAATACTTGTGCTATTTTATGATCACAACAGTCCTGTGGAGTACATAATCCAAGCCCTACTGGGAGCAAGCAAAGTAGATTCACAAAGGAATTTTCACTTTTCATCAGCCAGTTTTCAGGACCCTGGTGGAGTTAATGACAGAGTTCAGAGTCCATTGATCTCTGCAAGGAGAGTTAAAGGCTATGAACACACGGAAGGAAGGCACCATGGAAAGTCTACTTAGCCAGGAGGATGTGGAAAGAAGATGAAGAAGGACCAGGATCATTCAAGTGACTTTAGGAATACCTTGTGAATTCCTTTTCCTGAAGGCAAGCCATTCTTATCAAGACAAAAAGAGTTAGCAAGTGTGAAAACATGGTAAGACTTGAGGAGAGCCTGGTTAATTTCAGACTGGACCGACTCTACCCTGTACCCAGAATGTTCAGAGAAAAGGCAGTTTGAATGCTTGGAATGCCCACACATATGTGTTGAGTCCAATTTGCAGAGGTTTAAAACAAGTAGGGATTTGGCTGCAGGATTTTCTACTCTCAGTGTGCTCTGTGACAGCTCAAAGAAACATGAAAATCCAGATTCTCTTCAGGGGTTTTTAAAAGGAAGCTCTGCTGCAAAGAAGGGAGAGACAGAACAGCTTCAGGAGATATATTACTCTTGTAGGAACATGAAGTTGGCTGGGTCAGGGTGTGGTTTTGGTGGTATCAGCCTTGGCCTCATTACCACAGCTGGTTCTTTGAGTATCATGGAGCTTGAGGGTTCACAATCTCTGAGAGGTCTTTCACTCAGAGGGAGGTGCTGGAGAAGCCACCGAGGCCCAGAAGAGCTCAAAGGGCCTCACTTAGGACCATTTTTTATAGGGTCACAAGATGATTGACTTTGGTCACCAGCAAGTTTCCATCCTGGCCATAACCTATGTCAGTAACTGGGCAGTAATGATGGCACAGCTCCACTCGGGCTGTGACTCAGGCAGATGGTTCACTTGGGCTGCAGAGGATAATTGATTAAGGCTGGCCTTGTCTGGACAGCTGCTGTTCCTGGTTGCTCCCATCTGCACCATTCAAGAGGTCCTGGTAAGATCCAGAAGTGCCTCATGGCTTGACTGGTGTGGTCAAGGGACACTTCACTTCTCAGATTGTTCAGTGAAGGTTTGTCAGGAGCTTCTGAGATTGCAACCAGGCCCGGGATGGGGCTGGGTGAAGGACCACCACACTCACACAATGTTCACACAGAGTAAAATTACAGTTTCTCTGCTACTTGTATGACAATTAAGAACAGTTACTCTGCTCTGTTACACCCCGTTGCATGGAAAACCCAGAAAATTACTGGAATGCAGCATTATTTATGTAGAAGTGGACTGCCAGTGTTGAGGAATGTTGAAGACCCTAATCCTAGGAATTAAAATGACAGCTAATGACCTATGAGTGAAAAGAATGTGGCATTATCCCCCAAGATATAAGCTACATTTATGCATTGGTTTATTATTTATGATGCATCTGTCATGTGCACTTGAGAAATTACACATCAGGATCCATAATAGTCTTACAGAATATTTCATAACCTGTGGCTGCTAAATTGATAACCTTGGGCTCTTTACTGAATCAGCTTTTCTTGCACACCCCATCCCATCATTTTACTCACCAATTCTTTGGAAATAAGCAGAAGTTTGTCTCCTAAAATTACTTTTTTGAAAGACAGTGTACTCTCTGATTCATCTAATCAAAGCAAGGCACTTATTTTTCCTCCTGTGCCTCATTTAGGCATTCCTTGTCAAACACCAAATCCAAGTCTAAGTGACTGCTGGCCTGGGAGCTCTGTTTCTTTTATGTATTCTGCCAAACTCTGGCATCCAGCCTGGAAGGAGCTTAAAGCAAACTTATCTCATTTCCACCAAGGTCTAATAGGTGTGGGAATTCCCCTGAGGTACTACAGAAGTAATTTTCTCATCAGCTGTCAATGGTCCCAATCCACATGGCACAGATAATTTAAGCATCTCAAAAGGGTAGCTTTAATTTAACAGATCTCAGGCTGGGTCCATGACCTTGAACAGAAAAATTCAGGGTTTTTCCCTGGTTCGTGAACTCTGCTGTATTATATTGACTTCCTGCTCATCTTGTATTTTCCAGTGAAAATAGTCACTCTCACAGGGGATATGTATGAGGTATTCTGTGAGTCCTTGCAATAATGTTACTGATGGAGGCCAGTTTTGCGTGTTTAGAATTAACTCTGTCCTTGCACTGAGTTTGACTGAGAGAATTTATACCATCATCTAATAAAAAAAATATTTTTTGTCCTATCTTCATCTTTTCCCATCGAATGGCAAATCCAGACATTAGAGACTACTTAGGGCAGAGCTTTCCCCAAAAGGGATGTGTGTCACATGTTTGTAGGTGATATTCCTGCGATAATATTTAGGATCAGGTGATATTTCTGCACTGCCTCTGGTCAGGGTAAGTTGCAAAATTCCATTTTTTAACTGAACAAAGGAACAGGGAAAGAAAAACCAAAACCAAGTTGGCTGGAAATGAATTGTTCTTCATTTGTTGGCTTTTGCTTTTCTTGGGAAAGGTAGTGGGGAATTGTTTTTTTGTTTTGAGACACTTTAAGTTATGGTGTAAAGGAAGCAAAAGATTTTGAACAGGGATGTTTTTTACAAAACTGTGAAAGCTTGAATACAATTTGATAATTTGGGACTAGGAGAATGTCCCAAGCATCAGTGAAAATTAGAACAAAAGAATAATAGGGGACACTAAGCAAATGCACTTTTTGGGAACTGGAATAGCACCACATTCTTACCGAACCAGTTCCTGTGTAAGACCAGGAAGGGCTAGGTGTGTGGAATGAATATTTTATAGTTGAATCAAGACCTCCTTTTTTTTAAGCAAAGGAATCACTGGGGAAATAGCACTTACATGCAAAACACTGAGAGAGCAGCATAATGTTTTCATTAAATCTCCTTTCATTCTATGTCCTAAATATAGTCCTGATCATATTTTTTCCTTCTGTGTTTGAGTTGTTAGAGGTTTTTGTTTAAAAAAAGAGAGGCAAAAAATTGTAGGTCTTTTAAAAGCATGCTAATTTGTTATTTGCTGCAAGAGAAAGTATATGCAGAACACACAGCAATGTGGAAGGGTGTGAAGAATTTTATCAGAATTTAGCTCTCCTTCCCTGAGGAATGCCACAATCCCAAACCTGTAAAAGCCTTCCTGTCTCAGCACTGCCATAAATCTTCCAGTTCTGAGATCATGATTTTGACTTTCATATCTTTGCATTCAGGTGAATGTGTACCATTAAACTCAAGTGTGTTTTGTAGGTTCTGCTTTAATTTTTGTATTTTAAGGTTCACAGGCAAATATTTTCAAATAGGAGCACTTGACCATCTTCGGAGACTGCGAAGGAAAAGAATAAATCAAATTGATTTGAGAGTTTGTCTGGTATGTGTCACCAGTGCTACCTGTGAGACCAAACATCCAAAGCCTGTTGTGGGCAGATGGTTGTAGCAACTGGACTGGATTTGTAGCAGCATGGACTCATCACAGAAAGCCTAGTTCTGCTGGAAGATGTAAGCATCCTTGCTTCAGTTCAGGCTGGAAGTTCAGGTGAAATAAATTTCAAATGTTTCTGACATTCAGGATATTAATCAAAATCAGAGTTTTGATTGGTAAACTGAGATTTTGAAGAAATGTTTCGTTATTTTTTGTTTTTTTTTTTTATTTAGTGATTCAGAAAATAAAAATTTATTTTCTTTACCTTATTCCTACCCCAATGATGTGCACAAGTCAGACTCTGCAGAAGTGAACAAGTTGCTTTCTCCACAGGATAGTACAAGGAAGAAAACCCACAAACTAGAAAGAGTTCTGCATTTATTTCAGGACTTTCATTTGGTTCTCCTCAAAATTTTAAATTGTGCTGCCTTTGACTTGAAACATTCTGGAGACCTTTCAGTTTCTAAAAGCTTTCTCATCTGCCTCCATAAATTTTCTCCTGCTTATTTCGGAGTGAAGCAATTTTTTTCTTAATTATGACATGTCATCCATTTAAAAGGTAGTCATACTGATTTCTTGTTTAAAGTTTCAAGGTTTTTTTTTTTTTTTTTGTTTGGGTTGGGTTTTTTTTAAAGCTATGTTGATGCAGCAGTGTGAGTATGAGGGGATAGCAAGGCAAACTGCACAGGATAGGATATTTAAAGGCTCATTTCCAATACAGACTGCTGTGATCTGGATTGATTAAGGGTTAATAGAAGGAAGTCAGTCCACAATTACACTAAGAGTGATTACATGACAGAGTAATTCACTTAGATGTTTTAAGGCAATTTATTTATAAAGTATTTGCATGTTAAAGGCAATTGTTCTCCTTTAAACTAAGTTTGCTTTAAGCTGTTAACTAAGTTTCAGGAATGATGTATTGAGTAGGCTAAGCTTCTGTAAGTTCCAGTATTCTGCTTCATGAATAAAATTGTCAGAGTAAAGCAACCAATAACTCTCTGTCTTGACATTATATTCAGTATAACAAATAAATCTTTAGGATCTCAACAGACCTGGCAACTTCATTAAGAGTTACGCCTGAAGCAGAGAATGAAAGAAAATCAATTCATGGTGTCTGATATTTTAGGGTTTACAAAAGAGAGGGGATAGTGGACTGCTGATGAACCTTCTGGGCTTGAGCTCAATCTTCCTCCTACAGAGGGGAACAAAAATTGTAAGAGAAAACTTCCATCCAAGAAAGGAACAGTGCTTAATACAAGGTAAAGGGTGTGAATTAATTATAATTGGAAATGGAAACCAAAGCCTGTGAATCTTAATTCCATTTTACAAGAAATATCTATTTCCTGTAAAGCCTATTAGAGAGGTTGGCCCCAATCTTCAGCAGCTCAGGATCTGGTATTTGTAGCTGAGCAGACTGATTCCACAGAGCTTTTTACTTTCTTTTTTTTTTTATTTAAAAAATATTTCCTAATTCTGCTTCCACTGAACATGTTACAGTTGACCTCAGATGAAACATAGGCCAGTATTATAATATTCTGATTCTACTCATTTAAGACTCAATGAATGTGTCTGATATGACAGAAAGTATCATCTGCAAAACAGTTGTTGAGAAAGTTTCTGTGAATTTTAAAATTATTTCCACTTAGAGTCCAATATGTATGCCTGGGGCTATAAAATCAAGAATAATCTTTTGGGATGGAGATTAATCTGAAGCATAATGATTAGGTAAAAGATAAATCTATTGAATATCTACGTTATGCATGTATATGAATAATTCCACTATTTTAATTCCTCTAAATCATGAGGACTAGAGAAATATGTTATCTGCCCTATCAAAACAGTAATTTTGTTATAAATTAACTGAATTAAATCTCACTTGGTTTCCTGTTATGTAGGATGCAATTTACATAATAAAGAAGATAGTTTTAGCCTTCTGAATATTGAACCAGATTTAGGATGAAGGAATACTGGAAAATCTTCATATTTTGCATCAGTTCTAGGCAGTTTCCCTCTTACCTGGGCATCCATACTGGCATTAGTGTGAAATTTATTTTGGGGAAGTTCTTGCAGGCCAACAAGTTCATGCTGGATTTTAATGCAGTGAAATTGTACACATTTATAGCTAATAATATTTCCAAATTAAAAAAAAACCTTACAGATAAAAGATCAGGGCATAGGAGATGAGCAAATTAATAAGAAGGCCAGGATGGCAGAAGGGGAAATGTAATGAAAGCAAGTGTCCAATTTCTATGAAGTTAGTAGCTGAGATAATCTGATAATCCATCTCCCTGAAATATTTTATTGCATACTCACCCAGTTTTTTTTCACCATAGCTCAACGTGGCTTTGCAGTAGACAGATGCACATGCCCAAGCAGCTTTCTGAAGAAATCACACAATGTGATATAATGCTAAAGACTGATGCAGCTTGTTAGGCAATTTCCTGCAGAAGGAGATCATCCTTTAATGCCAGCCTCCCTGTACATACAAGATTTGAAGGATCACTTTAAGCCAAGGATCTTTGTCATGTCAGTTGGAATGAACAGTAAAGACATTTCACTGTGAACTGAAGTGCACCTAAGGGAGGATGTGTGGGCAGAGTACAGGGGAGAAGCTCTTTCCTTTCTTTGTTACAGATCCAGAGGTAGCAATCTGAGACCAGGTTTCCCTTGTGCTCTTGGGACACAAGAAGAGTCAAGGCTCTTCTAGAAAAAGACCTTGGAAAACATTAATCTTATTCCTGGAGAACTTTTCCCATAAAAGCTAGAAAAGCAGTGTGGAGGAACAAGACTTTTTGACTTCATCAAGTAATCAGTTCTATATTTTCCAATTGACGTGTTTAATCAGGCTAAAGTAGTAGGACAAGTTTTCTGAAACTGCTCTCCATACTTCTGACAGGAATAAGAGAAATTTAAACTCTCTTCAATTTTACAATGTGACTCCTTTATAACAGATAATTGGTCCCAACCACTCTTTAATAATGTCAAGCACCATGAACTGCTTGCTTGTTAATTATCCATATGAAGGATAAAATGTGGAACATTTTTATTCTGTAGAATAATTCACCTACCTCAGTCCATAGAGACACAAGTTAATGGCTTCTGACCAACTGTGAATTATTACTGTGGAGTTGCTGCTGATAATCATTATTTGTTTAATTGCTGCTTCATGGTACAACAGAAAAATATTGATTGTGGAAGATTTGGTGGTTTGGGAAATGAAACTTTTCAAGTCAAATGTTTTCCTTGACATGCAAGGTTTTTAGCTGGATTCTCTAGGAGCTAATCCTAACGTCTGATCTGGTCCCTTTTCTTCTATGACACCTCGCCTGAACATAGTTACTGATATCCATAAAACTTGTGTTAAACTCTCTGAAATAACTATTTAAATTTGGTTAAGATTAGACCAATAGGCTTCTAAGCGAAAATTGAGATACTGAGGAAATAAATATTTTGGCCAGGAATAACTATGTGCTCATTTGCTTTGTGATTTTATAGTACCAATTTGGCTCTGATTTTCACTGGTAAGAGTGAACAGCACTGTCAGGTCACCAGTGATCCCACTGCCTTGTTATCTCTGCTGCTTTCGTGGCTCCACTGGGAGCACTGCCTGCGATTTCCATTCAAGGCATGGCAATAAAAATTGTGTCCAGCCTCAGGTGAATGATAAAACGCCCATTCAGTGTCACAAGAATAAGGATGTGATTCCTTATGCTCCATTAAAACATCCTGCACCATTAAGGTGACAAAAATGTTGACCTCAGCAGGAGAGCTCTGGCCAGTCCATGTTTATTGAAAGTTAAATGCAACAAGATGCAGCAAGGCAGGCCTGAGGCACAAGGCAAGTGATGACTCCTGCATGACAAGGCAGCAGGAGCAGTGTGTGAGGTGGGCAAGGTGGCAGGATGTGCTCTTGATTCTTTAGCTTACCTTTTATATTTTTCATATATTTGTAATTTTGCAATTCTTTAGTGTATAACTCTAAACTCCATACAGAGCATTAGCTGCTTTCTCATCTTGGTCAGATAAAACAATTCCCCTATGGGCCTGGGAATCAAGGACATCTCTCTGGCTCAGGCCCTCAGAAGTGTAAAAGAAGTAAGTTGGGGTGAGCAAATTTGGAGTAAATGACATTGTTACCTGAAGCTGTAATTGGAAAATTAACTCCCAATATCCAAATGGACCAGCTTATACAAGTGTGAAAACTCGTGAACCATTGCCCATTTTTAGGTGTAGCCCCTGGGTGGGCTTCGTCTGCCTGAAACATACCTGAAGGCCCTTCAGAAAATATAACCACTTTTTATTCTCTGAATTTTGTCTGGCCTCTGCTATCAGGTATCCCGAGAAGGCATCAGCAGAGCTGTGGGAGGGGCGATGGCCTCAGCCAAGGTGCTGGAGGAGGGCCCTGCACTCCAGCTCCTGCCTTGTTTCCCTTCCATTCCCCTCCCACGGCTGGAGGGAAAGGCCCTTCACACTTGGAGCATCCAACTCGAGCTCTGCCCATCGTCCTGAGGGCTCTGGAGCCAGCTCTGAGCCCAGAGGAGATGCAGGGCGGGATTTTCCTGGGAAGAGTTACTCACTGCTCTTCAAACACTTCTGCTCTCTCCCTCTCTTAACTGCTGCAATCCTTTTAGTTTAACATGTCCTTCCTGTAGAAATGGCGCTTAGGAAATGATTTCTGTCTTCCCCACCCATAAACCATGCTGAGATTTCTTCGGTTTGTTGCCACATAAACGAGAAAAAAATTGTGTGCATGCCAGGAAATAAAAAATACCAATCTATTGTCTCTTTCTTTTTATACGGCTACTTTCATCTGGAGATGTTAAATCACCTTAGAACTATCAGTTAGCTGAAAACAGATTTTACTGCATCTCTGAAGTTACAAAGTAGTGAAACAAAAAGACATTTCGGGTTTTAATCCGTATTTTTGTTGCCTGTTTTTGTTCCTCTGTGCCCTCCCTGCCCCGAAAGAATTCCAGAGCTTTGTGAACTTTCTCCTGGACTGTATATACATATATATACACACACATATCTATATCTATATCTATATCTATATATATAGATAGATAGATATTTGTGTAATTTGATCATCATAATTACAGAGCCCTAACCTCAGAGAGTCACCAAGCTGAGCCAGACTGGCAAATGACTTTCTATTTACAACAAAAGCATATTCCTATAAACAAGATGTTTGCATGAAACTGCAGTATAATGCATTTTCTGTATTGTAGAGAGCTCAAAAGGTTTCCATGTTTTTTTAATATTCAACTCTTCACATATCTAGGACTGCAGCCATTCTCAAAATTTGTGGTAGGAGTGGGAATGGGGATTAAAGTCATTCAATTTAGATCCTGTTGTTGCCATTTAGATGGACTGGAACAAACCAATACTTTGACCTTGAATGAAAAGTTCTTTAACATGTCTGTGATATTTTGGATCTGTCTTTATATATTCCAGACACTTTGCTGTCAGGCAGAAAAGTTAGATTGAAATTATACTAATATTTGAAGTTCACCTTTAATGGAATCTGCACAGGCTCAGACACAATTGCCCACTGTCTAGCAAATCAAACAGTGCTTTCTTGTCCTTAAGAATGTTCTTAAAATCATTGTTCCATGTATTTTCTGTGCTTTGTTGGACTAAGACAAAGCTGCTAAGTGCTCAGTGCTGCTCTAGGGAATTTCTTCATGAAGGATGTCAAATACTTGTATGTCATGAACTAGCTGAAAAATCATCATCATGATGCTGTGGGTGCCTTCCTTATGGGTAGGTTTATCTCAATGAATGTGTCTGTGCTGTCATTTTAACACCTTTCTCATCACCATCACTCACTTGTTCAATGCAAAAAAATGATTTTTTTTTTCTGCTGAGTTAGTTAACTGATAGGGTTATCAAAATTGTTGTCTTCCTTGGTTTAGCATTGCAATTTGTAATGCTTTGAGAAAAACAACTTGTTTCCCATTACAACATAAATTAATGCTCTATATTTGTTTCTAGTGGATTTACTTCAGTTAAAAACTTTTTAATGGGAGCTGGGCCCTTATTTGTCCTCTAGGGTCTGTGAAAACCTTTCCCTGATGTCAGTTCCCTTTGTAATGCCCTCAGAGGAATATGAATAAAGTTTTCAGCAGCAGTGGGATGACCTTCAATTTCCATTCATTTCAATTTTTTCTTTCTTAATTGCTTTGATGCTTTAAAAAAAATCATATTTTCATGACTGTTGTAGGAGTAGTATTGAGAAGTCACCCTACGGTGTCTGGGGTTGCTCCACCTCCCCCAGTTTTCTTCTGCTATAGCATTTTTACCTTGAGCTACTTGAGCTCTCTGGAAATGCAGAATTTCAGTGGAAATAATGGCATTTATTAATGCAATTATTCATTATCATGGGACTCCCTTTGCTGCTCTCCAACTGAATTTGATAGTTACCACCATTACAGAATGACACAAATATTTAGCAATTATTTTATTTTTAAAATGGTAATTAATTTTTTTAATTTGTATTTGATTAGCTGTGAACTGCTAGTTATGTTAAATTTGTTTCTGCATTCTTATGGTATTTTTGGTGAGTTGTAGAAAAGGCATTATGCTGTCATTTAATTGGTTTGCTTTAACAGTAAATTATTCTGTGTAGATAGATTTAGGTAGATGATAAAAGATTATTCTGCCATCAAAATCAGCATTAACATATGACATAGATTTAGGTGTATTATTTAGTAACTTGAAAATTTTCAGTGTTCAGTAATTCCATGCTATAGTAAAAGAGATGATTTCTCAAAATCTACTGCATGATCCCTTTATAACAACAAAATAGATGCCATTATTTGCCTGGCTTCAGTACTGTTGAATTATCTATGTGAAACAGTCTAACTGTGTAAAATGAACTCCTCATATGAGATATCTTCTGAAAAACATGAATATTACTCCCCACTCTTCCCAGTTCTACATAAAGGTGTCAGTTCAAGAAAGTATATAAATTTTAATGGGAAATGATAAATTATTTGGGGACTAACCGAAAGCCTGGTGGTCACTGTAGTTCTGTTCTTGACATATTTTCACAACTTCAGTCACAGCAGGTGAGATATCCAAAGGTGTTTGGGTGATAAAGGACAGCAGTGTAGAAACTTCTCATTCTGCAGTTCAGTCTGGAAGTTTGGGGACACACAAACATTAAATATTGCAGGAGGTGGAAGGGATGTCCCAGAGAAAAATTCCCTGGATTTCTGCTGTGTTTTGTGACCTCTCAAGTGTGTGCTGCTTAGAGAGAGTTGGCTTTCCCCTGCTCTCTTCTAACAAGTGCTGTGCTTGTATTGAAATGGAAAAGTAAAAACCTCGTAAAATGCACAAGTAAATAAATAACAAAAAGAAATGTTACAGAAAGCTTTTATTCTTAAGACATCATAAACTGCATGTTATAATCTGTATTACAGGAGGTTAAAGCAGCACATGAATGATGCATTTTGACTTTACTGATCTGTTGAGAGAGAAATTTACTCTTTCTGACAGAGGATGTGGATGCAAAACTGCTCTGTCAAAATATTTTCTATCCCATTGGCTTAGGATCACATGCAGCTGAGCATGATACACATTTGTAGGTAATGGATGGACAGAGTTCTTTGGGGAGGTCACTGAAGGTCATGGAAACTGGATGTTTATGCCAGGGCCTGGCATTGTAATTCCTAGTAAATGCCTGGATGTGTTGTTAGTATTTGGACTTGTACATCACAGGGGAATAGAAGCTCAAACAGACTTAGAATGAGCTCAGGCTGAAACCAGAAATGATACTGCCACACTAGGTCAGTTGTGAAGAAAAAACAGCTTCAAGTTCTGATTTTATACTAGCTAAACTTGTCTTGTAAACCTCCTCCTCCTAAACTTGTCTGCATGGTGCTCTATCATCTAGAAATGCCTACATTTGGAGAAGTAATTTTGATAATACCAGTGGATTATTATCTTTTTTTTTCTCCCATCACCAAAATAAATGCATGACATAATCATTAGAATGACAAGAAAAAGAGTATAAAATCAGAATCTGAGTAGTTTTGCTGGCAGTGTTTCTTGGCTTTGGTTAGGAGCTGGAGCACATTATATACAAGATCCTTGTTATTGATTAAAGTTCAGCTAAAACTGAAGAAAATGGATACAGAAGCCCACTCTCATGTGTATCAATTCTGGGAATGGGTTTTACAGTGTATGCTTATAAAAAATCCATCTACTCCTTGCCCCAAAGGCAGGAAGTCATAATTCTTCAATTTACAGATCATGCAGGGAGTGATTAAGGATGTGTATTTTGTGATAGGTGTAAATTAAAAATAAATGTCATGCACAGAAAGCACTTCTCTGAGTATTTTTGTAGATATGTGATTGCCTTTTTTAGCTGAAAAAAAAGTAACTTAGATGTCCAGAAAAAAACCTGTTGTACTTTGTGGATATTTTACAACTTCTCATACATGATTCTCCTAACACATGAAGACAGATAAATACTAATAAATAAAGTTAACAACACTGGTGTGAATCTCCTGAAATTTTTTCCATTCAACCCTCATGAAATACCTTGTTTGCCAAGCATGAATGCTCACATGATGCACTATTTTTAGAGAATATCTGGGTGCCATATGAATACCTGAATTTGAATTGGAACAAAGGTAGTCATGCTCTAATACTCACATCTGCTGCACAGTGTTTATTTAGTGTTCTCAATATTCCTGCCGAGGATGTTTCAGGCATTTATTTGGACAGCAGAAAAAAGAGGAGTTGCTTGGTTTAGATCACAAATCACAGTGAGTAACAGCTAGCAGGCAGTCAAAGAGGACAGTTTGGAGCTCCTCAGGAGGGCTGAAATGTATTCACCAAACATGAATTCACTTTATCACTGGATATAACAGGAATGTCTGTTAGCCAGTTATGCAATCCCAAGGGTTACATTCCCTTAGTGATCCATTATCAACCTCCCCCCCACCATGAAATTATCAACTCCCTACTACAAGGGCTTAGAT
Organism: Parus major; assembly: GCF_001522545.3. Taxonomy (NCBI): domain Eukaryota; kingdom Metazoa; phylum Chordata; class Aves; order Passeriformes; family Paridae; genus Parus; species Parus major. The sequence continues at coordinate 14,695,473 of NC_031772.1, read as the reverse complement.
TAATTTAAAGCAAGACTCCCAAACCTTTTGCAGTTGAATTTATGCGTCTCTATATTTTAGTGTTCATAGATAATTCAAATGATTTTTCTGTCTTAAAACAACAAATCAGGAACAAAAAACAAATTAGAAACATAATCTAAGACTTCTGATTCTGCTTTTCCAGATCTTAGTAGTTTTGGTGTCTATTATCTGTAAAATCAATTAAGTTGCATTAGAGGGAATATTAAGCTCAAAGAACAGCAAGATGATATTACAATCTCATTTAGTCCATAAATAAATAAAAAATAAAAATAAAAAAATAAATAATTAAAAAATAACTAGTACACAGTTTTTCATATTAATAACTTACCATTTTCTTTTTTAGTCCTTTGTATCTCTTAAAAGTCTAATGCAGAGTTTTTAGTAAGAGACAGCAGCTCTGTACTGCTTGGAACATCTTTCATGATCTGATTTGATTGCATGGAAAACAGAGAACACAGTAACTGAGCAGATTCCTTGGAGGCTGAAAAACCAGCAAGTTTTGTGTTTATGAGTAAAGTAATAAGTACAATGTGATATTTCCTGGGTATCTGGCTCTTGGTAGAGGTTAACACCATATTGATATTTAACTCTTTCCTAGGTAATAAAATTAAGAGGCCCTCAGAGTTAAATATTCATGCCTGCACCTGTTGAAAAAACCACAAAATCAAAAAAAAAGTGAGTAAATCCTCAGCTGCTAGGGCAAAGTGTAAATGTATAGGTAGTAAAAATGTCCCACCATATTGCTTTCCATGCAAAGCCCGGGCCATTAAAAAAAATCCCAAATTTAATTACAGCCTTCCTTAAGCTGCTACATATGTGTACAATGATATACATGGTTATACAGACTGGTTGTTTCTTTCCCACCTTCCCCTTCATCTGTTGTGAAATCAAATATCCAGATATTTTCTATCTACTGTGAAAAATTTAAATACTGTGAAAAATTTTCTATCTATTGTGAAAAATGTGTGATCTGGGCTTTGTTAAATTATTAACTCCCAAGAAAAGTAGCTGACCAAGACATTGCATCTGTTCTCCTTGACCTATGAAATGTTGTAGCTCAGCTGCAAGGAACGTGTCAGAATAATTACTGAAGGAGGGAGAAAAACAAATTACTTTCATTGAATTGCCATGAATCCTTTTTAAAATAAGGTGCAATTGACTAAAGCATTATTTATTTCCAAGTCTTGTAATTGTTCCATTGTCATGGAAGCTTATCAGAAGTACCAAAGCTGAGCATTGGTATAAAACGAACCTGGCTTATGTTAAATCCCCAATGAGCCAGTCTGTTTGTGACAGATATCACTGCCAGCTAAATGGCCATCCACAAATCCTAAGTCTGGTAAAATAGAAACAAAACAACAAAAAAGACTTGTTTAGTTTTCAGTCAGAGAACTCAGTTTATATAGGAGCAAGAGATTCTTCCTGCTGGGATTTTCCAGAACTCTTGTTCTAACTTAACTTCATATTGTCAAAATCAACAGGACTGACTGCAATAGCAGCTAAGTAAGGCTTTACTTAGAAAAATTCATCTTATTCTCCAGAGTGAGAAAAAGAGATTTTTTTTTTTCTTAAATTAATTTTGTGGAACATGTGTCCAATGCAAGATTCTATAATTCCTGCTTTCTTTTCAATTAAAATTTTCCAGATTATTAGAAACTTCTAGAATTGAGTCAGTGCCTTTGAACTTGTTATGCCTAGCTGGATTTTTAAATGTGCTTAAAAATCTAGTCTATAGAGTGTCCCTAGCAGGTGTGCTAGTGATGAACTAAAATAAGGAGGCTCAAAAAACACTAGCAAAATAAAATTAGGCCAAAAAAGTTTAAATTAAAAAGGGGAAGAACTTGTTTCATAGTTAATTTTGAATACATTTTAGCTAAAGTTTTGGAGAGGCTACAGACAAGACTGAGACATATTGGCTGTACAGCTGCTGTTTTTCAAACAGCTTCCCCCCTGCACTTCCCCTGCCAGCCCCATCAATGGGTGATTTTGTACTTGGATGTTTTTAATGCTACTGCAATGCAAAGCTGTGTCCTCTCCTTTGTTTTTTAGCAATGGTTGCCAACTGCAGCAAGCTGTTTGTGGCTTTCAACATGTGAAATAAACAGGCCTTGCAGATAAGAATGATGGTATCAAATTCTTTTAGATGTTATTGTATGCTCAATTTGAACCATGGTCTTCAAGGCTGAAATGCTGGATGAGGACTCTGCAGTTGCAGCCGTGCATAATTGCCTGGTCACTTTTCTTGAAACTGGGAAATGATTTTTAATGATTGTAAATTTGGTGGTGAGAGCAAAAGTTGTATAATGCAAAGATATTGTAATACCTGTGCTTTTCTCCTGTTGATCCTACAGAAGGTCTCTGCAGGAAGGAACACAGCTGTTTCTCTGGCTTTTGATCTCTGCAGAGGTTCACTGTGTTCACCTCTTTTACTCCATGGGAAATATTTGGAATGTTGAGGTTTGAGGAAGGGAAAACAATCTTATTTCTCATGATGTACATAGAAAATGAAAATAAAGATGAGACTTTGACACAGGTATTAACAGCCCAGGAAAATATCCTTAATGACTGTCGTCTCTAATTATGAGGAGCTGACAGATTTTGCTGAAAAACATTCTGAATGTAATATATACCTTCAGTTTCATTTAACCACCCATGGTAGAATTAACCTAATCACATTCCAGGGTAACTCCTTTTTTGTTTGCACAGATGAAAACATGGGAAATTATGTCCAAACACCCATGTGTGTAAGACAGACTCGATTGTGCCCAGTTTTCCCCAGAGCTGACAGTGAGCCCACAGCCATGACAAAGGGTCAGCACGTGTCCAGCAGCACAAAGCCAGAGAGAGACACTGCCATGGGTTCACTCAAACAGGGAGGAATCAGGCATAACCTCACAAGAGTTCCTTCCTCTGTACACTGCCTGAGGAACCCCAGAAGTTACAAAGCCATCTGGCTTTAAGTCTGCTCCAAAATCCTTTACAACATAGCCTGAAAGATCATTGATCTGCCTAGGTCACCTCACTCTCACTGAGATTTGCAGAGGCACAGCCAGCTCAGAGATGTGCAGAGCACCACCAAAGTCCATCACAAACAAATCTATCTTAACAACAGCTTAACTAAAAGAGAATTTTTCAAGTGGGCCCTCCACGTTTTCTGAAGGGCCCTCTGAGGATGATGATGTTGCTGGAGGCTGGATGACTGTGGAAGATGTGACCATTTATGCTCTGCTCAGCAGAGTCATTTGACAGCACCCCTTTGTAGGCACTGACCTGTTCTCCTTCCTTTTGTCTACGATTCATCGTGGAACTGTAAAAAATCAGTCAGGGAAAGAAAGTTTCTGCTGTTTGTTGTTATTTAAAGCAGGAATGTTTTGTAATGACAGGCAATTAAAGGGATGGAGCTTGCTGAACATGACACATCGCCTGGTAATGTCACTGCACATAACGGAGACGGCGCTCTGGAGACATGTGATGGCTTCTGATCTGCCAGGAGGCAATTTAGTCAGAAATTAACTTGTGTCTAATCTGATCAGTGGGCTCCTCCAGGTGAGTCAGTCAACGCAAGAGTGGACAGAAGGATGCTTTTTTTGCAGGCAGGTGAGGGAAGGTAGCTAATTTGCAATTTTCAAGCCAGAGATAGCAAATGTGACTCTTTCTCTTGAAACTGCTTTCAAGTAAGATTTATAATTGCTGAACTTTGCCTTGAAGGACTGAAAAATAGAAAAGAACAAAATACTTGAACAGTTGCATACACCCAATTATCACATAGAAGACATTAAAGCCATATTTTAAATAACAAAAATCAGCACAGCTGTACAATTTTTACTGCAGTTTCATTGCTCTAAGTGTTTAAATTCCAGGCTCTTATATATACATATATTTACTTCAAAATCACTTTGACAGACTATAATATTTCAGTCTTCAAATTTATTTAATAGACAGTTTTTATCTAGTGAAACAGGAAAATATGTTTAGTTGCTACTTTTTATAAAGAAAATATGATATATCAATAAAGATGTTTCCATGTATTCCTTCTGTCTCAGGCTGCTTGATGTATTTCAGTCTTCTATGTGTTTTATTTGTTTGTTACCCTTTAAAATTTATTATTTTAAACCTGTACAAATGGATCTAGATTTTTTTCCCCAATTTTAAAGGCAGAAACCATAATTTTGGTTTAGTTTGTAGATATAGATTTTGTAAAAATAATGTTTTAATGAACCATAGAATTTATGCAGCTTTTTTTTGGTGTCCTTTTATAATTCCAAGGAAAGGTGTTGATACTTTGGAATTTAACATGTTATATTGTTATTTTTTAGTCTAGTCATTGCATCATTTTGTGGCAATTAATACCCTGACATCCCAATATATCAGCAGTTACATACATGTTGAAAGTCACTGAGGATTTTTTCCATTGCCAAGTGAGAAGTAGAAGACAAAAATAAGTTGAATGGGGAAATTTCTAGAAAAGAGAAAATGAGAATAGAATTAGATTTTTTTTAAAAGTAGGCTTTTCAAGTTTTAATACATAATATAAACATGCATAAAAAATTTGCATTTTAAGAGTGTCTGAGTTTTAATTTGGCAGTATTGCTAGCATTCACAGTATTTAACAGGAAAATCTGATGGTCTGGACACTTCAGATTAAGTGCATGTTTTGTAGGATTGTTGAAATAATTTAATTTAGTTTTTAAGACTCTCAACTAATATTTGGATAGAATATTATCTTGTTTCAGAAGTGGCCTTATGTAATTCAATAGGACCATCACTGGAGCAAGATGTTCCCATAGCTGAAGGGTAATCACACAATTATCAGTTCCTTCCTCTAAAATAAGGATCTAATTATGTATTTCCTTTATTTGAACAGTCTCGTTTACAGGCCTCAGCTCCTGATTTTTAACATGCAAAAGGGAAAGAGGTCGGAATTTTATTTGGGACTGAGGACATTTCTTTTGGTAACAAAACTTCTATAAAAAGTTTTATAAAAATAAAAAGTATCTTTTCAGAGCCAAGAGATTTAATGTACATTGAGAAACTTGCCTGCCTTTGCACCTGCAAATTATCATTGAGTGTCTACAGCACAATCAGAGTAAGAGTCAATTACTGTTAATTCCTGCAGTGGAAAAATTGTTCTTGTTATGTCAAGGAGAAGAGACAGACCACCCTGCTTCTCTAGAACACCGAAGGTTATTAGTGGCTGATGGCTTTCAATACCCACTGTGATCATTAACAGTGTCAAATATCTGTCAGCTGCAGGAGGCAAAGAAGCTGCAAAAAATGATTCTGACTGTTTTGGAGAAATGATTGCAGAGCTGGATGGTCTCAGGACCACTGAGGTTTGCTGAGACCTCAAGCCATTCTGAGATTGCAAAATTTGATGCCTCTTTTTTTGAAGCCTAATATTTTCTTGTTGTGCCCTCGTGAAAGAAATGTTCCCTCCTTAAAGGGCCACAACAAACCTAAGCAGATCTCATAAACAGAGAAGGTGTGGAATTTTCTTCATACTGTCTTGTTGCTAGGCTTCCTGTAAGTTTCTGAATTTTAGAAGAAGACGTCTATTTTCTGCTAGTGGCCATTTTGTTAAGCTGTTCTCCTCTGAAGGGAAGCATAGTGGGCAGGACTTGTCGATGTATCTGTAAATGCTGTGATCTTTATAGAAGTATAATAATATGTTTTCAATAGATTAAACCTGTTTGGCAAAGAAACAGAAATAACAAATATACAAAGAAAGAGGAAAGTGAGAAAAATGGAACACAATTTATGATTTAAAGAACTATTCAATTGAAACTCACATAAATAAGTCTTAGAGCCCTTTCCAAAGCTTCTTTGCACAATTATATTTTTTATCAAATTATTCTTAGCTGAGATTTTTCTTTTGTCCCCTGCCAGGACTTTACATCTGGCTTATGCAGAGATCTTGAACACTTTACATCTGTCATTATGTCATGATGTGTGTCCATTGACTCAGAGCAAGCCTGATCTCTGAAGAAAGATGTGAGTTGTATGTATGACATTAACTACCTCTTTTAAAGGTCAAGAAACCTTTTATCCCATCTAAGCACACTTTACAGAAGGTGGTACTTCCTTTATTGTTTCTCTGTAACCATCAGCAAAAAGAAAAGGCTGTTTAGTTCTTCCTCTGGTGCATTTGTCGTGATCTTCTCTCCAAATCTGTTAAAAAATATTTTTATTTTTTGAACCCTTCCCTCCACTCAGTTCATAATTCCATTCATTTGGTATTAATTTAGCATTAGAATTTTTTTTTCTGGCCCAATGAGTTCTTTTTTCCCATTTCCCTGAATAGAATGCAAGTCCCAAAAAACCTGTTTAGTTAGGACGTGACTAGAGCTGGGAAAAGGTATTTAAAAATGTATTGGGCCATGCATTTCAACAGACTTGTTTTAAGCATCATTATAGAATTATTGAACACCTTTTAAAATGTAGAATCTGGCTGTGCTGAACCAGTTTAAAGGCAGGCAGTCCTACATGCAGTGCCCCAAGACGTGTTAAAATCTCCGTGCTGGTGTGGTTTAAGCACATTCAGTGCAGTTTCACTCAGCCTTCTGCAGGCACCTCTGAGGTGCTGTGGGGCCTCTGACACAAGGAGAATCCACATTGTCAGGGTTAGAGAGGCACTCAGCCCAAGATAATTAGCTCAGCTGGGAAGCAGGAGATTAACTGAGGTTCAGAGCCTTGCTCCAAGCCTGTTGCTGCTGGTCAGCTGAAAGGACGGGCAGAGCACATCTGCTCAGTGTGCACAGAGAATACACTCAGGGTTGGATGAAAGCATAATGAATTTAATATTTTTGGGAAACTTGCAGACATGGTAGCAAGGACTTTAATTCTTGGGGTTTTTTTTAAATACTTTGAAATATGCTAAACACATTCATCTGTCTATTAACATAGCAGTGAAGTCTGTTACGCTTGTCATCGAGGAGGAACTATTTTCTGTCTTGGCACTCCTCTCATTTTGCAATGGATTTTGGTTGCATGCCAGTCCAAAGCCATGTGTTGTAGTTGATGTGTGACATCTCCCCATCAGTCAGGGATGCTGAGTGAGTAGTGAACCATGTTCTGTTTGGTTTCTCCCCCTTAAAGGCAAAGTAGCTCTCCTGGTGTTGGTTGAGTTACTTTTGATGCATATGTGGGTGAATATAGGCAAAGCTGAGGATAATCAGGTTGTTCCATTTAACTGAATTCCCAAATCACATTTTTACTTTCAACACTTGTTTCTGGGGGATTTTTTTGAATTCATACACTTCATAGAAAAAACCCAAAAAACCCGACCAAACCAACCAACCAAAAAACAAAAAAAAAAAACGACTAAACAAAAAAACACACAAAAAACAAGAGAAGAAAAAATAATTCCAGAAAATATTACAGCCACACAAAAATTAAATTTGGAAACTTTGTGTTTCTTTCAATACTAAAAAGCAGTGTTATGATCTTTACTGGTAGTGAAAACAGTAATAAATCTCTCTGATCAGTAGGTGCAAGTGCTGTACAATGTAAATTGCTTTGAGAACAAAAAGGGAGGACAACAATATTAAAAACTGATTGAAAGGCCATAGTTCCTCTCATCATGTTACTCAGTGCACAGACTGTAGAAGTTAAAACCCCTCTGGGACACACATCTGAGAAGAAAAAGTTCTTTAAGATGTACAGGTTGAAAAGAAGAAAAATTCAAATAGTCATCAATGACTATTTTTTTAAGGAATTCTAGTAAAAAGGATAGCCCTAAGATAGATCCTTCACTTGTGGATGTCCCAAATTAGAATCTCCAAATCATAGAATCCTCTAGGTTGGGAAAGATCTTTAAGATTGCCAAATTCAACTGAAAACGTGACTCTGGCAAGGCACTGCTAAGCTGTGTCCCCATTTATAGTCCATTTAAAATACCTCCAGGGATAGTGACTCACTTCCCTGGGCAGCCTGTTCCCATGATGGACAACACTTTCCACAAAGAAATATTCCCTATATCCACTCTGGTGCAATTTGAGGCCATTGCCTCTCATTCTGTTGCTTGTTACTTGGTAGAAGAGACTGACTCCCCACCTGGTTGCATCTGACAGGAGAGTTGTGGAGAACTCCCTGAGCCTCCTTTTCTCCAGGCCAACCCATACCCTGCCCCCTCTGCTCCTCATTTGACTTGTGTTCCAGACCCTTCTCACCTCTGTTCCCTTCTCTGGACATGCTCCAGCCCCTCAGGGTCTTTCTTGTGGTGAGGGCCCAGAGCTGGACACAGGATTTGAGGAGTGACCTCACCAGTGCCCAGTCAGGGGTCAGTCACTGTCCTGGTCCTGCTGGCCACACCATGGCTGGGACAGGCCAGGTCCCAGTGGCCTTTTGCCCACCTGGGCACACCTGGCTGATGTTCAGCTGCTGTTGACCAGCCCAGGGCCTTTCCCACCAGACACTTTTCAGCCCCTCTGCCCAGCCTGGAGCTGCAGGGGGTTGTTGTGAACCAAGGGCAGGACCTGGCTGACCCTCACACAGTTGGCCTCAGCCCATGGACCCAGCCTGTCCAGATCCCTCTGCAGAGCCTTCCTGCCCTCCAGCAGATCAACTCAGTATTGACTGCACACTTACTGAGGGTGCACTTGATCCCCTTATTGATTAATAAGACATTAAACAGAGCTGGCCTGCAGCACATCACTTGTGATTGGCCCAGCTGGATGTAGCTCCACTCACCACTATAATTTGGGCCTGGACATCCAGAAGCAGAATAGTTGTGCTGTCAAACATCAAATACCTGTGAGAGCCAGTGTGGTCTCTTTGCTGCTTCACAAGTACACAGGCAATAAAATAAAAAAAAAATAAATTTTATCATCCTTCTGGACTTGTAAGCTGGACTGAATAAGAAATGCTCTTATGAGACTATAAACACACAGTCCTCTGTCAGTCCTCCTCAGATGTTCAGAGTTCTTACTGTATTTTTGTATTTACTGTATTTTGTCTCTCCCAGGGGTAACCAGTGTGGTGCTGATTGATTTTTATCAAGTTTGTTTCTGTCCTCTACATGATGATTTGTCTGGAGAAGTTTTTCTCTCCTGTTGTCATTTAATTCATTCCCCAAAATAATTTTGCTTAAAATTTCTATTCGCTATTTCTTGCTCTATTACAACATGAAGCTATAATTCTCCCTTCTGCAAATTCTATAGCAGTAGCTCTGCTGAGTTCCATTTGATTGGTGAGACAAAATCATTTACACATCTGTGTTTCTTAAAAATTCCTTGTGTCAGTTTTGAACCAGGACGAATGGGTTCTTGGCCAAGAGTACAGCCAATAAAGTCATGTTCTATTTTGAAAATCAGTAAATTCCTGTTCCTTAAGATGTATCCTGTCTTGCAAATCCACTACGTATTCACCTACATGTTATCATTTGATTAGATCTGGAATAAGTAGTGATTTCCTCCTGCTGCTTGTCAAGGTGTAGACATTCCAGGTTGTATTTAATAACACATCTTCCTAGGGTGACCTCTTTTCTGCATGAATGTTGGCTCTGACCTTCATTTGTTGAGCTCAGTTCATTACATATTCTCTCTGTCTGCCTCTGCACTCTCTAGGGAACACGCTCATTTCAGTGCACAAGGGGTTTCACTGCTGATGAAAATCCCTAAGCATCACAATTAAAATTTACTCTGCTGTGCTCAGTCTACAGAGAAGAACAATGTATACTGCAGTTAGTAATTTAGAACTCGTTAAATCCAACTTGAATTATTTATTTCCACATCAAATTAGTCATTTACATGCATATATTAAACATATCTAAAGGGTTAAGCAAAATGAGCCGTATTCTGCCATTAGTCCCATTGGAGCCATGGACTGATTCCATAAAACTTAGCAAAGATACTGCTTCAAAGTAAAGAAAAATTTGTGTTTCTTTCTTCAGATAGTCAGAACAAGCTTGTGTCATCTTTATAGAAAAGGAAGACTGACTCCATTGTTGAGTATCTCAGTTTCCTTATGCTGTTTGGCCATTTCCTATACAAAAAATCTTTTAGAGTCTTTCCTTAGAAAACCTGTTATGGCTGTTTCTTGCATTGTTCTGATGAGAACTGAGTGGGTTTTTAAAAGTGAACTTTTAAAAGTTTAATTAGAATGAGTAAATAGATGTTCCACCTATGATGCAGAGAAATGATACAGAGGTATTATCTGTGTTTATTTAGGTAAACCTGAACAATCATTTCTGATAGAGTTGTCTGTGATATAAATACTCTATATTACTTCAAATACTTCTGTATCTCTGTGCATATCTCTCAGTAGTTCATTCTTCCTCTAAGCTGAAAACCATTCTCTGAGCTAAGGGCAGGTTAGAAATGGTAGAGGTCCAATCCATCTTAATTTATCTCTCATCAGCTGACAGTGCACTAAAGCCTCAGTGGAGGCAGCTGTCCCTGCCTTCTGAGACATTTATGTGCAGCACCTGTGCAAGGCCTCTTGATGCTGGGAAGGAAGGCAAAATGTGCCTTTAAAATAATATTCCTCATTCCTTTCCTGGCACAAAAAAAGAAGCCTGAGCTTGTCCCCACTCATAGATCTACCCCACTGGCATTGCCTGAGGTGTCCCACTGCTGCAGCAGCGAGGGATGTGGGGTTAAATCCAGCATTCATCCCCCCCTTATGAGGGATTTATCTCTCCCACCCATGAGTCAAATCCCCACCTCTGCCACACAATAATCCTTGGCATTGGTGCTGATCCCTCGTCCATTTGGCTTCAAGCCTCTCCACGGGCAGCAGCCACAGTACCTGTGGCTTTTATCAGCTGTGTTTCACCACCATCTCTGTTATACTCTGTACTTTTGACTGGAAAATTGAGCAAATTCGTTGTATTTAAAAGGAAGATGCTTTCCTTATCACAATGAATGAGGGTATTCTGCATATTTTTGTTTAACATAAGCAAAAAAAAAAAAAATTAGAATGGGAATTGAATTAATCAAGTTGAGCCTTAAATAAAATTAATAGCAATGGTAAACTGTAAGGAAAGTGAGATGTGAGTCTTGAGAGCCTTAATTCAGTACAATATTAACTCATTTTTCTTATTATTACAACTTCAGTTCTTTATTATAACATTACATTTAAATTGAATTTTTCCTTACAGACATCCAAAAGATGTTTGTGAAATATACACAAAAAGTGTGCTTAGTTTCTTAGCATTTGATACCCTTTGACTGAATCAATAAATATCCTCCCTTAGGTGGACTTTCAGAAGCCTTTGAATCAGACTTAAAGCCAGGATTCTAAAACTCTCATGATATACAAAGTTAATGAGGCTCTATGCTGGAAGAAGTACCAAGAAGAAAAGCGTTGGAATTCCTGTATTGCAATTAAAGTTTTCTGTCTGGACCAATGAAAATATTAGAAGACTTCAAGTTAAATATATCCAGTGAACAATTTTCAAACTGTGACCTTGATCAGATACAGTTTTTTTGAAATCTTAACAAAACATTATGAAATCTGAACGACAAATCTCTAGTTTCTTAAGTTTAGTAAGCAGGGGTTATCCCTGAAATATCAAGTGCAGGGAATTTATTTTCTAATTTATTAACATGGTTTGAAGTTTAAAATATATTCCATTTATTTATGTTCAATCATCAGCAACTCATATTTTTTGATTTTAGAGCTTTTCCTTTGATGTTCAAAACATACTAGAGTGTAAATCACAGTGTTATAAATTTTTAAACTACAGAGAGACTAACATGAAATTCTTAAGAGGCAGAGTATATTATTGTTATTGTAGTAAGGAATGTTATAATACTGTTGATGCTTTCCTACTTCTAGGCTCCAGATTGAAAAATCTGGAACTAGTATAGCAGCACTGAATTATGTCAAGTGGCTTTCTGTAAAAGAGTCATTGTGTGACTAAGAATGGCATTTTTGGCATATAATTCTTATGTATGGCAGTATCTTACAAGGCAGAGAAGTTCTGCTGATAAAGCAGCAAAAGATGAAGTATCATTTGTGAAATAAGTGGTGTCCTGCAGGCAACCAGGCAAAGAAGTAGAGATTAAGGGGTTTTTTTTTCATACAAGTAAGGAAGAAAACATATTCTGTTTATACAGCCAAAAAGAGCAATTTGTTGGTTAAATAATGACCACAGGGTGTGTGAATACAGCAGAATGCAGCATTCTGCAGATCTGGATGGTTAATAAAATAACCCTCTGAAGATTTTGCTTTGCTGTAGGCACACATCCTTAGGCCCATTTCTTAGAACGTACATCTGTCTTTAAAAATTGATCAATTTTTTATCATTAAAAGGTAAAGTGATGATGACCTCAGAGACATTTACAACATGATAAATGTTCCCAGGGTATGTAGCATCCTTGTCATGGAAAGCAGCAAACAATTCAGATTTAAATTAAGAAATAGGATGTGTATGGTAATTATTCAGAAATAAAGGAGACAGGAATTTTCTACATTTCCATGCAGATCTGAATCACAGTGGCATGTCTTCTGGTCAGCTTTCCTCATTGTGCTCTGCAGTGAAAAGGATCTAAGACTTTCTGAATTCAGGCAGAATCTTTTGTGTGTGCATTTTTCATTTATAATAACCCTAGGCACCTTGGAAAGTGTTACAGAGAAGGAAAATTTGAAAGAAAATAAAATCAAAATGATTGTAAAGTAATGCTCTTTTTAAAATCTCACTGTGAGGATAAGTGACTAAAAGGACCACAATGCTCAGTTATGATTATTTTGTTCCCATGTAGTGTAAGATATTTCAGATGAAATGCATCACATTAGTGAAAACCCCAAACACCTAGTTCATTAAAAGATAACTGCATCATGAAAGACAGGAAACAGCCTCTTGAAAGTGCTTGGCAATGCACATAAAGCACTTTTACTTAATTCAGTTTGAAACTCGAGCATTGTAAAATCACCGAGCTACATTTTCCTTATCACCATAATTTATGAAGCAGAATTCCTGGAACTGCAGTTGTTTGCTTAGTTTCCCTTTTCTCCCCTATTGTCATAATAGTAAAATAATCATGTTTGTCCATGGAAGCAGGGAAGAAAAAAAGAACTCTTCTTCCATAGCAGCTTACAAAGTGTATTCAACTCAGATTTCCTACACATTAATATCCCTTAGGTACTTTGAATGCTTTCTGCTTGTCTATGAAAGTGTTCATCCTGGAATTTTCTCACTTTTGAGTGGGTGCAATATCTTCTAATGATATTAGAACCACAATGCAATAAAATATAAAAGGATGCTGTCACTAGCTGATTCAATTACATTTTTCACATCAAATTTTAACGCCAGAGACTGTGAGATGCATAATATTATGGTCTCCAATTCTTATAAATTGGCGAGCATGGATCAGGCCTAGCAGGAGCCTCAGAGCCATCTGGCTGGAGCTTGCCATCTTCCTCCAGAGAGGAAACCGAGTGTCAGAGTGCATCCTTCTGTTAGCCTGAGTGAAGCAACTATAACTTACTATTTCAACTATTTGTGGTTGGAAATGACCACAGTGAACCTGCAGAGAACCCCATGGTTTGAACCTCAGGATTAAGTCCCCTGTAACCGAACTGACATGGACGGGATCCGCGGGCAGAGCCAAGCCCTTAACTCTGAGATGTGCAACCATCACCAGCTGCATTTCTGAGGAGCTCACTGGGGTGTGTTAGGGAGCTGTGTGGAGTGATAAAAGGATCTTCACAGAAATGAAGAGTCATTGTGACTGTCAGTAGCAACAACTTAAATTTTGCAGTAACCTTTGCCCATGGAAAGTCTCTTTGTAATTAGTGGAAGATCTTCTGTCAGTGGGAAGCTGGGTAACAGATACTGAGCATTACTTGGCTGAAGAGATAATGAAATACCTTTGAGGATACAGGGCTGGATCTGAGGATGCAGAGCTGAGGAAAAGTATAATTAATAGAGGAAATTTCATTCTTTGTAGCACAAAGATTGTCATCAAGAGGATATTACAGACCTTGCTTATTCTGGCATTCCCAAAATAGCCTGAGCTTCTATGGTAAAATTTCTACCGTGGAAAAGGCAATATGAGGTTTGTACATTATTATATCTGTGAGAGCACAATATATCTAACCACTAAGGCAACAACCAGACTAGCATGAGACAGAGGAATGTCATTGATGTATAACAACAGAGCACTGGCAAGTCCTGTACAATTTTCACAATCCAGTTCTCAGTCTAAGAAGTCATTAATAATAACAGTAGTTAATGAAGGGATAGAAGAGTCTCTTTAAAGAGAAGGCTGCTGAAGCCTTTTGCAGCTGAGTGGTGAGCTGGTTTCCAGGCCAGATCAGTCAGATTCTGGCAGAAGGGTCTTTCCCCACCGTGTTGGCTTTGGGGTGGTGTCCATGGCAGAATCCTTGACATTTCTTTTAGAAATGGTAGCAAAGGAATTTAGTGAGTGGTGGTGTTTGACTGTCCACCCTTACCAGAGGGAGTTTTTATAGAGGATGTCTCAGAGGATAAAAGCATAGATGAAAAAGCATGGTCTGAATTCCTTGTCTTCATCACTTGGTGTCCAGTGCTGCATTGCCACACCAGGGATTGATGCTTCACTTCCTGAGATTCCCTGAGATGGGGAAGGAATTTCTGTGAAGTCAGGGTGAAATATTGAGCACACAGGCTGCAGAAGAGAGGTCAATTCTTCTCTCATTTCTTTTAGCCTTCAAAGTAAATTAAAATGCACAAAGAGCTGGTGCACACCTGCTCCTGGATTTAGGTCCTACTTGCCTCATATCTCCAGCTCAGAAGACTTCCACTTTTCTATATTCTTTAATTGTTACTTTTCAGTATTTTCTAAATAAATTTGGCTTTCATGCTTTTGGTGTTATACATGGGATATATAAGCTTTTAAAAAATTGTTTGTTTACCAGAAAAAAGAGGCTGAAGAGGAAAAATATAAGAAATTTAAAATATTCTGTACACCTTATTTATACAAATTGGAAGTGTATGAATATTATATGTATGAAATCTAGAGCTGCTGAGAAAGTGAAATTTCTGTCCCAAGAGAAATTTCAGCATTTTCATGCTGGTTTTGAGTAAAATTAAAATCAAAATATTGTTATGAATTTCATAATAAAACCTTAAGAAACACTAACTTAAGACACATAGGAAAATATTTGATAAAAATTATATGGAGTATCAGCATACTGGTTTTATATAAAATTTTGTATTGCACATGAGAAATTAAATGCAGTGGGTTTCAGTCTGTGATACTTTTTATTATTGCCTTTTAGATCAAAATTCATTACTGTTCCTTAAATAAAACATAAGTGAATTATAAACATCTGGGAGGGTTGTGCTCTTCTGGAAGGAATCGGATATTTGATATCTAAAATCCTTTATGGTGTAAATTGTGGGTTCCACATATAGTTTGCATAAAAGGACTTAATGGCTTGAATTAGCCTAGGTAGACCACTGCTGTAAAGCACATTGTTTTGTGACATGTGGAGAGTAAAATAGTTCATATAGTCTTTGTTGTTTACAGTAAAATATAAGTGAACAACACAGGCACAAGGAGAAAAGCCTATAGCTGTACGTGATGAGGCTGGAATAAACTGGAATATACATTGCACAAGGTCTTCCTTCCTTCATTACATTCCAAATGTGAACAAAAGGATCAGTGGCTACAGGAAATATCAAATGCTGGCATTCTGTACAACATACAGAGACAATATGCCACAAACAACCAGTAATCTGATCTACCCTTGTGGATAGATTTTCTTTAGAGGCATAAGAAATAAGACATACAGCTCAATAGACCCAGGTACTGCTGTAGGCATATTGGATTTGCTTGTACATTATGAGCTACGAAAAATAAATAAAATAATAGAGATCAATTACAACAGAAAGGAATGGAAGCACAAATGCCAAAAATGGTGTGCTTGTCTGTTCAGACTGACACTTATTCATCTACAGTCTGGCATATTCAATGATTGATTTGCAGATGTTAAGAGCAGTCATTCTCCTTGAGTAGAGGCAAAGATCCACATTCTTCTTCTGAAAAGCAGGTTAGAGGCTCAGGCCTGAAAACTCATAAAGTACACACTTTGAATTACATCTGTCCAATAGTGTAAACACAGACTTAATATTGACAGAGAAAATATTTACCCTGAGATATTCTTACTTAGGTGTGGTCTTTGTGTTTTAGCTTCAGGCATTATGTTTATTCTTAATTAACTTAAATTGTCTTAAACAGATTAAACCTAAACCAGTCAGTTAGTTATTATGTGTGAAGTCAGCAGGATGATGAAAAGAGCCCAGAATACAATAAGCTAGGAGGATACATCTGCCTTTTGCATCAGAAGAAAACTTTTCACCTCTGTTTTTTCATTTTTTCTCTGGGTTGTCTCCAGCTGCATGATTTGGTTCAGGCTGTTTTTATTACAGAGGACTGCCATAAATTAGTACCATGCACCTGAGAATTCACTGGGAGATATGTTTATAATTTTTTTAAATAGAAATTGTCAACACTTGCTGATAAATTTGGGTCCGTTTTTTGTTGGTGTTTTTTTTTTTTTTTTGTTAGTATTTTTTTTAAATTTGACAACTTTTCTGAATTAGAAGTTTATTTTCTGTCTGCAAAACCAACAATAGAATACTGTTGGTGCAGGTGTCAAGAGGCATCTTTTTTGGGAGCTGTTTGTCCTGCGTGCTCTGTGCTTAAGTTCAGAATCTCTGTAAACATGTAAATTTAACAAGTGCAAGTTAAGAGTTTAGCCAGCTTCTATGTCATTGCTTTCTCCCTCCATGGGAAGCCAACCTCTGAGGCTCTGAACATCTGCTGCCATGCAGCACAATGGCAGTGCTGGTGTCAGAGTGTAGCACTGCTGCTGGAGCTGGGGACAGCTCTAGCCTCGTTTAGCATATGGCAACATGTGTTCTCATCAGTCATTTATCTGCTAATCTGTGCCTACATCTGAATCGTAATGAGGGCGAGAGAGTGGTGAGTGAAAACCTGCCCTTGGATACGGAGAGTTCCTTGGAATCATCACACACAAGGTTAAACAAAGATCAGCTGAAATTAGTTGTTCCCAAAAGTCCACATTGCACATTTACTAATTTCTGCAGGTAATTGGATATCTTCTAACATTTCTGTCAGTTTCTGTGGATAGTTCTGGTTCTGCCACTATGAGAGACATGTTTCAGTAACTGGTAGTAACCAGGATTATGTCCATGAAACATTGAATAGAAGCTCTCAATTGAATGAACTCTGTATTGGAAAAACCTACTATTTTACTTTAATAACAGCAAAGGAACAGTGTTCTTTCTCTAACAAATACTAAAGCCTGTACAGAAACATGAAAGCTTTACTGATAATTGTTCCCAGTTGATGAGAGATAAGATGATGGATAAAACCAGAATATCCTCTTCAAATACTTTATCTGAGCAGTTATGACTGCAAATAAATATGAGATACTTACAAAATGAAATTGTTTCAAGGTTATATGGCAACACTAATGGCTCTTCACATTGCTTTGTTTTTACCTTTCAAGACTGAAAAGTGTGTACACTTTTGTGAATTTCTATAAATCTACGTGGTTGAAATTATGTAAACATTTGCCATAATATAATCTCACTGGAGCTCATGTTTGGGTACTCTGCTAGATGTTACATTGGAAGAAATGTGAACTGGTCCAGATCTTGAAAAGGGCTGTAATCTCTACTCCATCACAATTATTTCTTTATTTCTTTATTATAATCAGGACATAGGTTTGAATAGATGTCAACAGACCTGATACAAGATTTTCCTCAGGTGTGCATTAAGGTCTAGTCCTAAGAGAAAAATCCAGCTCCTGTTAGAATGGATAGAAAGCATTCCACCACAACTAATTATTTCTGGGTTGGACCCTAAACCGTTTCCAAGTGTGCTCATCTAAAGTTCTACAGAGAATGCTTTTACTAGAAAAATCCATACTTGCACAGGTGATGTCCACCTTTGTGTGAAAGATCAACCCAGTGGGAATAAAACATAAATATAAAACTTGTAATACTGGGTTTTCTTCTGCTACTGACTGGGGAAGACACTCAAGTTATCTGCTTTCCTTTTGATCATGGGCACTATTCCTGCATTCAATCGATTGCTGTTCCCTTTTACATACTTCATGACATTGAAGTTCACTTCTCAAACTCTCCTAATGTTGAATGCTCAAATTAGTCTGCTCTGTTTAAATACTTTTGGCTTTCTGTTTTTGGCTTTGTATCAGGAAATGATTTTGCAGTAAAAATGAAGGACAGCAGAACAACTAAGGTCTCTCAACTCCAGAGGGTTCCTGAGACAATCCTGACTTTTATGTCTGGATTTAATCCTGACTGTATGATAGTAGTATTTTTTATACAATTATACCAGTAATTTTTTGATATTTCTAATGGTAATTCTGATATTTCAGAAGACGATTTCCCAGGGAAAAGTTTTAGAGTACAGCATAAAATTCAAATAATCAGTTTGAATAGAATTAGGGCACAAATCTCTGTAAAGAAAAGTTCACAGAAAGGTGATGCCTTAGGTAATGAAGTTCCCATACGTGTTTTCTCAGTGGCAGCTCTGGTTAAAACTGTCCTCTGGCTTCAGCACATTTCCAGTGATCCCTCAGCTGGGCTAACATGTGGAACCTGTTGCTGAATAGGAATTAGAGTTGAGCTTCACCTTTTTTAATTTTATTTCCCCAGGACAAACAAACAGGATGCAGAACAGAGGTAAGAATTGATATTTAAATATGTAGGGAAGAGGAATTGCATGTATTGAAGAAAAAGACCTCAGGATAAATGACCACATTGAATTTTGCTTTTTTTTTTTTTCCCTGTTTGCTTATTACATTTTCCATTGTAAAGGATTTTTAGGCAAATCAGGCTTTCTTGTGTCAGCTCCACAGGACAAAGAGTAGCTGCCACATGTTACAGGTGAAGGTGGCTGCTGGAGTCTGGAGTGCCTTGGTCTTATTTTATATGGCTGTGCTCTGTTGGGAAAGGGTAAATTGAAGCTACATAAGAAACAGGTTCTGGAAATTCTATTTAACATAGAGGAGCACTTTAAGTTAGTCAAGTCTTTCAATGCTGCCACAGGAGGAAATCCCATCCCCACCTGTTCATTCCAGCCACCACTTTTTTTTGCACAAGGTGATCCATGTAAAATCCCCAGAGTTTGGAAACCAATGTGTATTTATTTTGCCAGGTGAGTTGTAACTGGGATCAGCTCCCTGAGTAGCTACCTGAACATTTCTTCTGGCTGAAGTGAAGGGATGGTTTTGTGAGTGTATGGGGCTTTGAGCAGCAACATTGGCTTACAACAGCTTTCAGTGCTCAGGGAACTGTCAATGCACTTCTCAAGGAAAGACTGGCAGCTTGCTTTAGAACTAGGAAGCAAATGGAGAAAAGTTTACCTTAGCCTGGAATTTGGTCTCACTATATCTCTTGCATTTGTAAATCAGTGCTACACAGATTAGCACATGCATCACCAAGCCCACAAAGAAGATATAGGAGTGTGTTCTCTCTGCCAAGGGCTGGGTTTTGTGCTACTTCCATTAACTGAGTTAAAAATACAGCCCAAAGCATGAATCCAGGATAAATACCAGATGCAGAGAGTAAGAGATGTGATTCAGTCCATCTTTCATTTGGACATCTGCAGTTTCCTGACTCTTTCCCATCTTGTTTGTGTTAACCTGGCTTTATATCACACACAACTTCTTTTTTATGCTTTATCTGCTGATGCTCCCTCTGGGGCAGCCTGTCCCTGCCTGTGCTGAGGACAGTCTGTGCATTAGGATATGCCTGCAGTTCCTGCAGCTCCCTGGGACTATTTCCTCTGTTCACTCCTTGAAATTAGGGATACATTGAAAGGGATGGGAACTACATGGAATCATATGTTCAGTTTGCATCCTTGTATCACATACAATGAAGATAGTGAAGACAGAACAGATGAGCCTGTTTTCCTGGTTCTCACATTTATTAGTCATCTACAATTAAAGAATGCTAATCTGATGGGGCAAGTGGTCAGCTCCAGCAGTACATTTCCAATTTCTCTCATATTATATTACTGAAAGAGGAAAGCAGTCAAATTCTTTTCATACTATTATATATTTCAAAGAATAACAATCTTGCCTAGGCTGAGACTTTGTCTGATGAGTTTCAGTGCCATTTGAGTTCTTTATGCTTGAGCTATAAACCAAGGCAGGGAATAAAGAAAGAATTTTTCATAATAGAAATGCCCTCACACCACATTAATTATATCAGCATGAACTGTGGCACTACAATCAAAGTTGTTTTAATTTGACTAAAAATGAATAGATTACTGTGAATCAACTGCAATCTAATAAAGGTCTTATTGTAAAACCTACTGGTGAGATGGAGTGGAATTGTTCTGAACTGTGCTCCTGGGAGTGAGATTTCAAAAGAACTTAATGCTGCCTTTTCTAAATCTTTGATCAGTGATACTAATGGAAATTTAGGCACACCTATCTCCCAGTGTTTCCACTTTTCATTAACTGTTGCCAGATTATTACTAAGAGAGAATTCTCTTCCTTAAAGCTTTAGTCTGAAAGGAATTGAGCTGCTCCTGGGCAGAGTTGTGTTCTCTGTGTCCTATTGTCTGCACAGGAAGCTGAGG
The DNA here is from genome assembly GCF_001522545.3 of Parus major. Taxonomy (NCBI): domain Eukaryota; kingdom Metazoa; phylum Chordata; class Aves; order Passeriformes; family Paridae; genus Parus; species Parus major. The sequence continues at coordinate 14,674,882 of NC_031772.1, read as the reverse complement.
GTCCTTAGCAATTCACAGAATTTGGCTCAGGAGCAGAGAAAAGGAAGCAGGTAGATTAAGATGTCTAAAAGAGGAGTGATTCATCCCAGGTTTAAGTGGTTGTTTTCAGGTGGTCTCTATAACCAGCCCATCTCATCATTGTCCCAAATGTTGTCTAAATAACTGTGTTTTGACTAAATGCCTCATTTTTTCATTACTAAAATTAGGAGAGAATAAGAATCACAGTGCATTTTAGTGAAAATACTTTTACTCAGATTAATGGTAATCTGAGCCCCAGGTTGTTTTACAATTTCCTTGGTAAAAGACCACATGCTGAAGGTTAAGTTACAAGTAATCAAACCTTGTATGTGTGTTCGATCTTCCCAGAAGGAATCCAATATAAACTTTATAAACTCACACCCAATCATAAAAAATGTAAAACACCCTTGAATTTTCAGGGATTAGTATCCTACATGTATTATCCTACAGACTTTTTTATTAATGCTGCTAGTTAAGAGTTCAAAATTTCTATTTCATGACTAGAAATATGAAGTCTGTTTTCCTAGTACTTTAGACACTCATTTTGACAGCTTTTCTGTGTTGTTGAATGTATTGATTCTGAAAGTTTTGTAAGTGGCTGTTTGACTAAGCATTTGTGCCATAAAGCTATATTTGCCATTTGCTATTTTGAAGCAGAAAAAATTCAAATGGAAAGAAAATTGGCATGTATAAAAGTATCAGGGATATTTATAGACAGAATTAATAATGATGACAGCATTTGAAAGTATTTTAACTTCTACTTGCAGATGTTAACCAACTTTAAACTGTCAGAGATCAGGCAAAGAACTGTGTGAGTTGTCTCAATTAGTTTCCCTTTGCTGTTACAGACATTTTTTCTGCCTTCTTTTGAAGGACCCAGTACCGAAAACTGTCAGATGCAAAGTATTGGACTATATGCAAGATAGTTTATACCAGGATGGCAGATCCTGTGATCCTAGAGGCTTTTTTTAATTTGCAATTCTCATATATTTCTTTTTTTCCTTTTTTTTCCTAAGTCTCAGTCACACTGTCAAGGAGGAGAAATAACTCTCTGTGATTTAGCTGACCAAATACGTCAGAAATTGTGAAAAATGACTGGTCCTATAGTCAGTGATCAAAGGAAAGGAAAGAGAAGGAAAATTATATACCCAGACTATCTGGAAAACACTTATTGATAGGAAATGCATTTGTTGAACTTAGGAACATTTTATGAATGATTCATAAACAGGATAGTGGTAAATTTTGCAGCAAGTAGAATCGGTTTAAATAAGTTTAAAACCTTGAAAAAAAACCTGTTTAATATTCTCATTCACTTAACTGAGACTCTATGGTTCAAATTAATAATCACTAAATTCAAACAATCATATTCATCTGAATTGCTTTGAACTAATTGTAGATTTATTATCTACACAGTGAGGCAGGATGCTGAGGAACAGGATTTTCTTCTCTTCACCTCTGCTTTAGGCATATTCAGTTATGTTTTGCTCAGGTATTTTGTCATTTCTGACTTCTGATCTTAATCAGAGCCAAAAGAATAAAAGGTACAAGAAAATGCAATAAAATTTGAACTTAGTTACAACTTAGCCAACTAAAGACAGGAATATGTTTTATTTTAAATTAACATAATTCTTTATCTCCAATCTATAGCATCCTTCAATGACAGATTTTGGTGTCATTTGCTACAAGTCTTGTTCCTGTTTCAGCTCTGTGGCCTAACCCCATTTCCAGCTGAGCATATGCATTAGTGCCACAGAACTGGAGTCAGTGTCATTCCTCCCAGCAGCTCTGGAGGTATTCCATGTTTCCTAGCTACCCTGGGAATACTGCACATGATGCTGCCAACCTCCCTTGCTCTGGAAAAACTTGCCATTCTACATCTCTGCTGATTATTGCAGAGTACCAAGTTGTTTAAGAAGACAATCATGAAATGCTGGCTTTTTCTTCATAATAAATTTATTTATTCTTTATCCATAATAGCTGCTCATTTCAAACGCTTCTTATTCATTGAGAAAGCTTCATCACTCACAGATGCTGCATAGATTTTTAATTTTCTCCTCTAAATGTTATATGATTCCTGTCAATTACCATTTTGGTCTAAGGCTTTAGGAATTAGATCAGCCTCATTAAAATAGTACAAAGTAATTTCAAAGTAAACTGAATATTTTGTGCTGAGCAACCGAAAAAAAGATACACTAATCTAAAATTGCCATTTTTGTATTGATCAGCCAGGCTTTCTTTCCTTGGAATGCTCTGTAATGAATTTCCATTCAAATTAGGTGTGGACATAACAACAGCTTGCAGCTGTTAATGGTCAACAGAGTGTTTCATGTCAGAGCTTGACCTTGCCACTTGCATCTATCTTTGTGTTCCAGCTCCCCAGAAATCTTACATTTTAGGATATTTAAACTTTGCACCCTTCTAGGGGCCTCTTTCACATTAATGATAAAAATTCAAATGCATTACTGAACATATGTGAACGTCCATGGGAGCAGAATAGATTCTGTTTTAAATGTGGACATTACTAAAGTTAATCACATGTTAACATTTTATTGGAAAAGACAGATTTAACTGCTGCTCAGATATTTCCCTGAGCCAATGATTTGGGTTGGTCCCTTACCATGTAGGGACATTTGTGAGTTTTAGATGTAACAGATATATGTTTTGGGCTTTAAGATTCCATGTGAAAGTTTTAGAATAATGCTGATAAGATTGTTTGCAAAATAACTGCAGGAGCTATATATTCTATCTAGTCCAGATGGATAAAATCTCTAAGGGACATTTGTTTTTATGGCCTCTAACTTATTATTTTAATGCCTAACTTTTATGAAGCAAACTCATTATTTTTAGCAGCCGTTTACTATCTCTTAAATGCAGTGAAAGGCAAAAGAGGACCAAAAATCTGTTATATTTAAAGCCACTCAACCAAATTTCAACAATTACCATAGACCTTGGGCATCTCTTAAATAAAAATAAGGGTCTCTTGACCAAGGCTTTTACCCTCTGAATGAAACCCAGACATTATGTTGAAGGCTTTGTCTCTAATATTGACTCAGTGATTGTTGGTGATAGTGCTCCATCAGACCGTGTTTGATCACAAATCAGTGTGATTTGCTCTGAGTTCAGCCCAGCAAATGCAGTGTGGTCAGTGTTTTAGAGCTGTTAAAAAAATCAGCAGACAGACACAGAACCTTAAGAACAGGATTGATGTGATCTCAGGTCACTCGTTTCCTTCACTAATTCCAGACAGATTCAGCTTTACCTGAATAATATTTGGCAGCCATTTGTCCAACCTCTTTTAAAATAGCCTGGTGATGGAGAATCCCCATCTTCTATTAACAGCTGTCTTTTAGCTCTTGATTCTCTTGCCATTCAGCATGTTTTTAACGTCGGCATAAACCTTCTTTGTGGTAACTTCAATCCATTATTTATTGTCCTGGAGAACACACTGGTGCTTTCCTCTCTTTGCCAACCTCTTGATGACATCAGCTGTCATTTGAAATAAATACTCATTTCCCCCCTTGGTCTTCTTTCAGCTAAATAAAAGCATTACTTTACAGCTTTCTTCATAGGTTTTATTGGGAATGTCTTGCGTTTTGCTTTTTTTTTTTAAAATTTCTTCAGTTGATCCAGCCCTAATGTTCTGCCAAATCTGATGTAGTACTCCAGCTGAGCCCCACTGATGTTGCAAACTTCAGGTATCGTATGTACAACACTTCTACACACCTCTCCTGGTAGGGTATGGCCCTGTGGAAACTGTTCCATTTTTGGTCCATTAATCTATCACCTTCTGCAGAACCATTTCTATTATTCTATCTTGTAGGTAGGTGTCACCTTGTGGCACACACTGAATTACTTATTATTTTACTGATTCTCCTACATCCTTTCAAATTCCATTTTGTCCTCTAAAGTACTTGCTATCCCTCTCTAATTGTTATCATCTTCATATTAAACTGTTTTCTATTCTGCCATCTAAATCATCAATAGTGAACCTTGGTGTCTAGAGATGGAATTAAAAGGGCAGAGCTCTGCTAATGGCAAACTTGATCCAATTTGTGGGATCCAGATTGCTGCTAAAATAGTTCATTTGCTGCACTTTTATTATTTACTTGTGGAGTAGAAGTGTTCTGAGAACTGGCATGTCGTGGTAAGGCTCAGGGCACAACGCAGACAAGAGGAATGAAACATTTTGAGCTGACCAGCTATTCCTAATGAATGTGAAACAGACTTTGGAGGTTTGGCAGGGTCAATATTGAGCAAAAAAACAGGAGGGCCTGAACATGAACAATTGGGTTTTTAGATGTGTTAATATTAGAAGAACATATTGAACATTTGTGTACCAATTGTGTTGTGGAACCAATCCACGGCTCCACTGCCTGTGCAGCACAGACATTATTGTCTTCTCAATACTTTAAAAATGTATCTGTAATCCTTTCAAAATTCCTCTTTCACATCTTGATACAGGATTCCTTGGAAAACTGTGTCAAACATTATGCCACCAAGATGCAGTTTAAAACAAATTCATAGCACTTTACACTCAATAATATGAAGGAGGGGCTTTTCTCTATTCATTTTTACCAGAACTTTGTCACAAAAGAATTTCATTTTCAGTTTGCAAAAACCTGAAAACTGTATGTCTGGGGAGACTTTAATCTTTCTGGTCAAATCAAATTTCTCATGTTTGCCTCCTATAGAATGTTCTCATAAGTGAAAATTCTTTCATTTTTAAACAATATTTAAGCGGATTCTACTTTCTATAGCTAAAGATAATATTCAGATTTTTTACTATTTCATTAATCTTTGTTCCAAAATATTGAAAGCTAAAAATATTTTATATTCTTATGTAAATCATGCAAACCAGGACATTCTTTTAAATAATCAGACCATGGTAATATGAATGAAAAGCACTACAAGTAATTATGAGTATATATTTCTGGAAAGTTGTACCAGAATGATGTTTCAGATAAAGTTTTATTAAAACTGAAAAAAGCCATTAAATCATTTCCTCACAACTGTTTGGTACTGAGCACTGCTTAAGCTGCATCAGCAATTTGTTGGGAAACAGCAATAAATGTGAAAGCAAACCAATATGAACCCAAGGAATCCTCTTAGGGAAATGTCTGTTTGGGTGGCAAAAAAGGGTTTGATAAATTTACTTTATCATTCCAAAGAAATTACCTAGTTCAACATCATTTGCAGTTCAACATAATTAGATCTTGAGTAATGTGTAACTGATTGTATTTGTAGTGCAAACAAAACCCAACTGTGGCTGTGTAGATCAGAATATTGATGATTTCATATGGAAAAAATAGACTGGAGACACAGATGGCTTAGGAGACCAGGCTGACACTAAAGCTTTCTGGAAGTTTACAGCTGCTAGGACTATAATCTTGCACTTCTGAAAGGTGACCAGTATGGGACACTGGATTTCTGCTAATTTTGGGAAGGTGAAAAGACATTTATAAACCAGAGAGACTGTAGCTTATGTAGATAGCAGAAAAAGAGCAAAAGGGCCAGTTTTTTTGTTCCTTGACGTCAGCACTGTGCTCACTCTTTGCTGAGGACAGCACTGTGCAAAATGCTATTTATTCCATACCAGCTCTGAGCTGTTCAATCCTTAATCTCTGGGTTGATTATTTTTTGTCATAAACTCTCAAAATCAGGAATAAATGTCAGAATATTTTTATATTTGCATTCCTGTGAAAATGTTGTCTCTGCATAGTCATCCCAGATTTTGACATTAAATGTGCCTCCAGCACTCAGAGATACATCCAGACAGAGTTCACTTGACAGCTGGATCACAAATGAAAGACAATCTTGATGTCTAGCATCATAAACATGTTGATGGGCATTAGCTGATTGCTATCAGCATAATTCAGTGTACCAACCCACCTTTCTGTACTGTGTAGTGCAAATCCTTTATTAAAAAGTGTAACAGGGAAAAGAACAATTATTTTAGACCACATTTGCAGGTTCAGGTTCAACTATTTCTAAAAGAAATGCAACCAATCAATACATGAATGTATTAAAGAACACCTGGGATCCTACCTGCTTAAGTATTTATCACTTACTGGCATGATGCATGGGAATTTGTAAGCCTGTTAAGTAAGAGGTTAAATATGTGATGAATTTTTATTTCAGGATAAGACAGAGGAAACAAATACAGCGGAAATTTAATTAGCTGAATGGAATTATGCATTTTTAAAATGGTTTTGGCAAAGTACAGAGGAATAGGAAATGAACTGACTTATGTAAGCACAAAACTGATGGACTTGCTCTGAGTTTACACTAAGAAAGTTTCCTTTTGGAGGCGTGTTTAGTTCTTTAGGAAATAAAAAAAGACAGCTGAAAAGTATTTGAATTTACAGAGCAGGGTAGTCCTGGTGATCATTTGGAGTCAGGGAAAAATCTCAAGATTGAGCTTTGTGTAAAGTAGAAAAGATTAGTTGTCATCAATAGTTATTTAACTGTAGGATTGGAAGGCTTTAGAAGAGATGAAATTCTCCACAGAACTAAGTAAAATGTGAGCTTGTTTGAAAAAAGCAGCTTTTTAGTATATAATGAATCTATCTTATTAAATTATTAATATTTCCACAAACAGATCATTCTTTAATCTATTTAATATAAGCATAGAAGAAACTAATGTATGGGACTTGGAACTAGCAAAATCAAAATAAAGAAATTAAAGAGAACTTATATAAGGGTATTTAATTAGTTATTATTTCCATTTGAATTACTAGTGACTCTGTCACATCAGCTCTAGCTGCCATTCTTGAGGAAGGCTTTCATTCATAAACTAATCTGAGGGTCCAAAGCTTCTTTATACAACAGGTAAAAAAGAAATTTTTCTGGTGTTTATTCTTAATCCTGCTCGTTTAGAAAGCTAGGACCATGTATTCTGAAAAATGATCTGTGCTCACACAACAGACTTGACACAAGAAACACCTTGAGTTCCTTTTGGCTCTTTGAAATCTGGAATGGGATATTCAGAGCCATCAGATTCTGGAAATTCTGAACACAAAAAATTTCTCAGTCAAAACGTCTGTCTTTAGTTTTAAGGTAAACTTCTTTAAAGCAGCTTGTAGAAAGATCATCTATTTTAACATTATTGTTGTGTTATGTAAACCAGATGGATTTCCAGAACTGTGGAGTTCAAAGGATGTTGCTGGCACAGTAACAAGGCCAGTTCAGTCAACTGAGGCTTGCTGGTTTCTGTGTTGAGCTGACCAAGCACTTATTAAGTGTTGTGTTTGTTGAGATTCTCATCTGGTTTTGTTGCTCAGAGTTCAGTTCGTGCTCAGAACTCTATAGAAATGTTTTGAATTCAGAGAATGTGAAATGCAGCCATCCCTGTATTGTGTTTTAGACACAGCTCCTGTAATAACAGGTATGCCCAGAGAGGTCATTTCAAACAGAGCCAAATCAGCTGCCTGGTTCATCCTTCATTTCCAGACAAAGTCCTTAATTCCCTGTAATTTTCTGTCAGTGTGTTGGTACCTGCCCTCTGGGTAAGAGCTGCAGGAAATCGATGCTCAGTCAGGTCAGGTCAATCAGGTCAGTGTAAGGTCAGCTCTGCTGCTGCAGCATCACAAGAGGCTTGAGGGTCTGTCCCAGCATCACAACACAATTGCTCTTCCATTAGAGCAGCCACTGAAAAAGACAATGATTACTTCCTTTCTTCACTGTTCTTCCCTTTCCTCCCCCTGACAGATTACTTATCCTAGCACTTTATACAATACTCAGTCTTGCTTAACATTTTGAGCAGCTGAAATGTTCAAAACTCCCAGATTTCACAGGCTCAAGTATTAAAGTATTTTATAATTTTTTGCTCAATGGATGAACTGCAAATATGAACTGCCTCTGCCAACAAAGCATTCCCAAGGTATGGCACTTGATTTTAGGACGCTTGTAAGTGAAGGATTTTGATGGAAGCAATTAAAATGGTTTTTCTCAGCTGTTTTTTGAATTCAGGTTTTATCCATGTGTACTGGTTTTGGCTGGCATTGAGTTCATTTACTTCACAGTAGCTTGTATGAGGCTTCAGTGTTGTTCCAGTGTTGTAGTTTCAGTGTGACCAAAACAAGCTTGGTTTTAGGTGTCACTGGGCAGAGCTTGCCCAGAGCCAAGGCCTGGGCTGCTCCTCACCACAGTGACAGGCTCTGGGAGGGGACAGCAGGACAGCTGACCCCAGACACAACTGACCCTGCTCTACACACAAAGCTGTGGACAAGGAGGAAGGAGGGACATTCAGAGTGATGGTGTTTGTCTTCCCAAGTCACTGTTATGTGTGATGGAGCCCTGCTGTCCGAAAAATGCCTGAACACCTGTTTGCCCATCCAGAATAGTGAATTAGCTCTTTTGCCTCGCTGACACACACAGCTTTTGCTTTACCTATTAAACTGTCTTTATCTCAACCCACCAGTTTTCTCACTCTTGCAGATCTGATTTGCTTCCCCATCCCACTGTGGGGGAGTGAGTGGCTGAGAGGGGCTCAGCTGCCTCCAGGGTAACCTGCAATAGCGTGTCCTTAGGTGTCTCTGAAAACCAGTTATTTCCTACATCTTCTTCTGTTAAAAAGCCTGAAGACAGCCAGTAGTCTAACCTCTTATCTTTTGGTTGTCTGTAGAGTTATAACAATATAGATAGCATAATTCAGTGTCAAAAAAATCTATAAGTATTTGACCTTACATCCTATCATGCTAAAAAAATCCAAAAAACCCTAAACATTCTTAATTGAATAGTATTTCATTCTCTTGCCTTTCCAAACAATAATCCTTAAAAAGCTGGCTCATGTACACAGATGCTCAAAGGTGCATTTCAAGTCTCCAGGGTATTTTAGAATAACACTGTATATTCTTCTCTACCAAAAATGTTTCTCTGCTTGCCCATTTCCCAGGAAAGGTAAAACTATATTCAAAATTAAAGTTAAATTCATTTTTCATTTACCTTCCCTTTTGAAATTTTCCAAAGTGTCAAGAAAGATTGAGAAAAAAAAAAATCTTTATAAAGGCATAGTACAAAATACCAGCAGGATGGGATCATGTGGACACTAATATTTGCTGTGAAGGGCATGGGGGAGAGAAGGATAAAATGTAACAATTCTTGGGAGTAAAACAAGTCACAAAATGAATGCAAATAAAGAAAAGGATTAAGCTTGATCTAACTTGTTTGGTGACAATTAAATTTTTTAAATTCTTTAATATGTTATGTGTCTATGGAATATGCCTGGCTATTGATCTGTCCATTAGCTAGTCTTGAGCAAGTTGTATATGAATTATTTATTAATTCCCACTTTCTTTTATGTTTCTATGAATTCAGATCTTTGGAAGAAAAAATTGCTCTCAATCTTCATAGTAAGGTGATAAGTAAGCAATAAGTATTTTTGGTACGGAATTTATTTGGGCAACTTAATTGAAGCAAATTTCATCCTTAAACCTTTAATTTCTTTCTACAAGAAAGAAAAATGCTGAAATGTTGAGGCCATCCTGGAGAAGTGTGCAAATATAACTACATCCAGATTAAACCACTGTGCCCTGTTTGGCATAAAGCAAAGGAGAAGCATGAAGAATATATTAATATATTGCTTCTCCTTTTTTTTTTTTTTTTTGAAGGAAATAAAATCCCACTGAAATAAAACTTGTATTTGGGTGGTGGTTTTTGCTTCTGTTTGTTTTCTTTCGCTTAAATAGTTCTTTTCATAAAAATACTTGTATTTTTTTCAGGTGTAAAGCCCAGGTGCCCTTCTTCACGTTAAACTGGAGGATCTAATGGTCTTAATATCAGTCAATGCAGGGAAGGCAACCCTCTCTGTCTACTCTGCAGTGCTGGGAGAGAAGGGTGTACTTTACCTCAGGGGCTGGCTGCTGGAAAATTAAAGGCTTTTGTAGCCCAAGATGGATAAAGACACCAAAACATGACATTTATTCTCTGGTTTTATTTTCTTAGCATCTATGGAATGTACTCTGTAGGCTAGACTGGTTAGTGCTGGTGTTCAAAAGTGCCTGAGAGAGGTTCTAAGGGAAAGCAGCTCATCAGCTGTACAGGGACGTGCCAGGTCTCTCTGCCAGGCACAGGGGAACACAGGAACAAGCACTGAGGTGCTTCTCTGCCCGTGTTATTGTGGGCAGGGGGTGCTGATGTTGGCATGGAGGGAGCAGAGGCAGGAGGTGCCATGTCAGAAACGTCTCAGAGAGACACTGCAACCTTTTCACTTGTTGTGGAGGGACCACCACACCAGCTGCTCCAAGTGTCCAAAGTGTCTCTGACAGCCCTTCTCACAGCCCTTCCTGCACTGCATTATTCTTGGTTTTTTAGGATGAAGCCTACTGTATTGAAGCAGGTATTTCCTGACAATCTCAGGGCTTCCAGCAAGGCTCTGCCTGCTGCTCTTCATGCTCCCAAACATTCATACTTGAAGAATGAGAGGAAGAGAGAAAAACTGCAAGCGACCCTGCTTTGCAGACAAAAATTTGCATTTAGTGACAGGATTTTGCAAAGCTGCAGAGGGTCATACAGGAACATATCAGTGATGTTCACACAAGCTGCTGCTTGTATCTAACAACCAAGAGCACAGCACTGAGAGGTGTTTTATTCAAAATGATTCATTGGAAACTTGGAACCAGCTGTATGGTGAGAGTTGTGGCTACAGTTACTGTATTATAAGAACTTAAAATACATCTTGCTTAAAACACATTTTATCCTTCAGGCTAGACAGATTAATAAACCAAACAATAAACCAAAGTCAAACCTATAGTAATAATGCAAAACATAATATACCAAACCAAATATAATAAACCAAAGTCAAATCTAAATACAGGAAGGTTATTCATATGTAGAGATATTTTGTGATGCAGGAAATTTCTGAAATCCATAATTTTGTTCATATTTTTTCACTAATTATTTTTCACAAATTATTTTTTTCTTTTTCTTGTTCAGTGCTGAAATTCCTTGGAGGTTTTTAAGCTGTGGATATTGCAGAGAACTTCTAAAACTAAGACAACCTAAGGGTAAATTGGTGGAAGACAGTTCAAAGAATAGTATGTGTAGGGTGACATTCCCTGTGTTACATCTCACTTAATGAAGCCTGCAAATGCAGTCAGAAAGACCTTTTAAATTAGATTTTATAATTTGGCTTAGAACCTGAAATCAACTTACCTCCACAGAAATCAACAATCCTGTAACCAGAGTGGTACAGAGCCTGGGAGTGGGTGAAAATGTGTAGGTGGAAACAGAACATAATTTTATTCTGCTTTCTTGGTGCTGGTAATGTCATAAACATCCTGCCATTCTGATATTATTGTGTTAATGTTAAAATATTTGGTTGATGCAAATAGGAGTCGAGATGTAATATTCTTTATATGGCATTGCCCAGAGCAAAGTAAGAACACCATGACAACAAGTAGCCTGCAAGCTGTCATGTTATTTGTGTTCAGCTTGCAGAACAGCTTATAAAAAGCCATCAGCTGACAGTCATCCTGAATGTCAATAGTAATTGAGAGAGAAAGAATAGAAGAATAACAAATGGTGAACATGAAAAAAGCCAAAAAAGGTACAATGAGACACCCTAGGAGCATACTTTTCCATACACTTTGAGTTTTTTTAAATGAGCCATTTATTAAAAAATACAGCTTCTCAAGTAAAGCCCTTGAATGCAACTACTTTAACCTCTGGACATCACCATTACCCCTGTAGAGAACTTTACTAATAAAAGGTGACAGCACACAAGAAACCTTTCTAAAGTTTTACTGGACAAAACTATCAAGCATTTATTAAATTGACAAAGATGACTACAGGGATATTGAGAAATTTCTTCTGAAAGTACATAGATTATATAGAAAAAATATCTGAAGAACAGCAGACTCTGTGAACAGTAACAAAGCATTTAAGAATATTGCCCACAGCGCTGTCAGTATCCTTGCAGATATACCTCTTGTGATTAAGCCTCACGGCAGTTATTAATCTATTTCTCTTTATTGTAACACCATCTTTCATTTTTTAGGATTTTAGACTAGTTTATTGCTGTTTTTCCATGTACACAAATAGTGACTATGAAGCAATGAATCTTTTTGTCCTGGTGAACACGATCACACAGGTCACTGCCCTGGGGAAATTCAGTTCCAGGAAACAAGCAAGGAGCAGGACTCCACATTTTACAGGGCTGCTTTATGTTCAGTGGGACTGTTTGTGAGAGCAAAATGAGTGGGAGTTGATCCTTTAACTGTCACTGTTTCATTTGAAATATAAAGTATGTGAAATTGTAGACAGGTGTTTTGAAATATGAATTTTTACACACAACACACAATTAGTCTTTTCTAGGTGAAGCAAAAATAAAAATGGTGATACAAAGCTAAAAAGAACTAAAATTGGCATTTCTGTCTGTCCCAGGTTTTTTCTATCTTTTGGCACCTAACACATCAGGGAATACAAAGATAAGCTACTGCTAGTGTAGATGCAAAGCAGTATTTTAGCACTCACCTGTGGAAAAATCAAGTTTGTCAGAGAGAATGCAGGGCACTGGTAACATACATTGCTGATTTGCTTGAATGACAAATGGGATCCAATAAACTACTTTTGCAGTGTGTTCCACCACTTTTCAAATACCAGGGAGCTGAAAACCTAAGCTCGTAGCTGGCTTCATTAATGAGGTACCCCACTAAAAGTATGAGCAGCTCTGCTGACAGGCCATCTGTCTGCTGTCAGCCAGGAATCGATAGCCTGGTCCTCAACTGCATCAGCTGCACAGAAACTTCTTGAAGAATTCACTGAGCAATCCCTAGAAAGTAAACTGCTTAATTGTGCCTGTCTTAGCTGCCAGTGTAAGAAATTAACATCTCAATTTTCTTGAGGTGTTGAGAGAACAATAAAAAAAATAAATAAGAAACAAACACCCCAAAACAAAACAACCCAACCAAAAAAGCATCAATACATTATTCATGCCAGGGAAAGAGTGATGGAAAAGGTAAACAAACATATCATCAAGGGGAAGTTTCCTGGGTTTGGACCTCTGCTTGTGAAGTTCATAGCATTCCCTCTTAAGACTTTCCAAAATATAAATTGTATATCATCTTGGGAAACACTGCTTCAAATGCACAGTGCCATTGATATAATTATGAATCAGTGAGGAAAAGCAAAATTTTATTACTTCAGTACATAATTTTTGTCACATGTGAGCTTAGATGAAGGTTAAAAAGAATTAATGACTCAATTTTCTGTGATATTAAGGGATTTCAAAAGAATGAAAGCTGAATATGTTCAAACAGAGGAAGAAACTGAACCTATGATTTTGGATAAGAGCTCTAAACTTAAGTTTAAGAGGGTTGTCCTCCTGACATGAGGTTTGTGCCTTATTTTAGACAGGAGACAAAGCCTTTTCTTCCAGGAGGACATTCCAGCTGTGCAGTCCTGCAGGTGATGACTTCCTGAGGCTCTGATTAACTTCCCTCAGCAGAGAAGAGTAGCAGCATTTCCTTGTTATCTAGGTAAGCCAGTCTACTGCCCTTAACTGCCTTCAGAATTATATTTCACTGCAAGGCCCAGGCAGCTCTCACAGCAGTGAGAGCATTCCTCTGCCTACTTGGATTCACAGCTGCACTGTGCAGGACAGGGACCAGAAACTGGGGTTTTGTTTACACTGCAGTGCTGAACTTGTCCATGCCACAGCCACGAGCAGGAACTGCTGCTCCCTGCCTGGCCACCTGACAACACAATACAGGGGAAATCTCCACCAGCACCGGGGTCTCTAACAGCTGCAAAGAACAGTCTGGCCTTTGCTACTCCCATCTCCCAAAAATCTCACCTGAAATAAAATCAGTTCCACAGAATATAATTTATCTGCTACAGAACTATAAACAGCTGAGTCAAACCTGCTGGCATTTGCATTATGAACGTTGATCCAATTATTGAGACTGACAGCTGCTAGCGCCTTGCTGTAATAATAAAATAATGACTTACCCAGGGCTTTTTGAGAGCACCTTTCATTTCAGGCCATCCTCAAGTGAGCTGTGAACCCATACACAAGCTATATATAGGAAGCACTTTACCCACCCGTGACAGGCAGCCACCTACAGATGAATCACTGAGCCTCCTCACAGCTCCCATCACCGGGACCCAGCAGAGCAGCACTCACAGGAAACAAGGATGGCAGAGTGCTGATCCTCAGCTCCCTCATGCCTGCTTTTCTGCACACTTATTCAGGCCCTACATCAAAGGAAAGAAGTTTGCAATTTCTTTCTTTTTTTTTTTTTCTTTCATTATGTAACTGCCAGGCTAATATTTATTCATTTATTTTTAACAAACAAAAACCAAACCCACCCACGAGAATATCTCCTGATCACATTTGCTTAGGCCATAAGGTTTCATCAACACTACTGTTAGTTTATGTTTATGATGTCATCATTAATCTAGCTCTTAATAATAGCTATTAATAGTTTTATAGTTTAATATAGCTATTAATAATTTTGCATATTAATTTGAAATGTTTTATGACACACACATACACACACACACAAAAAAAATGCCACCTCTCTGTTACCAGTGCCATCTCCAGAACTGTTGCTTTGACTTCTGCTGCCTCACTCTGCTTAGTGAAATATTAATGCTGTTGTGCAGTGGCATTTGTCAGCCTAGAGAGGGTACTTCTCCACTGCAATTACATTTGTGTCCCAAAGAAATAACATTGGCCCTGAGAGTGAAGAAGAGCCCTGCCTGTGCTGTGCTGACAGTGGCTGGAGCGATGTCACTGACCCTGCTGAGCCCCAGCACATCTCCAGCACCTCCCTGGCATCTTCACTCAGCAGGGGCCACAGACACACAACTTGTCATCCTGCAGGAACCACCAAGGAATCCTGCTGAAAGCCAGTCGTCACAAGCAAGAATTTCCATTTTTTTTAACCTGAAATGAGATTATATTCCATGTGGGAGCTGCAAAAAACCTTGTGGAAGCAGCTAGCCTTAACTTTAAAAATCAAATGCTTTACTGAAGAGATCTTTTAAACCTTGCAGAATTTTTACAAGCTACTGCATTTTTTTTTTCAGTTTTTCAGCACAGTGAAAGAGTCTCTTACATTTTTAATAGAAAAGAAAACCAAGAACAGGTTGAAAGTATATGCTGAGCACTGGGAACACCTGCAATTCAACCCTTCTTTTGGTATATGCTAGCTCAAAGACAGCTCATAATTTTCAAAGTGTTTCTTCAGAAGAAACTGTTGCTGTTGGAGTTAAAAGACTGTTATTTAGACGTGTTTGGGGATTTTTCCCTGGTTCTGAAATTCAGCTTATTTTTTTGTGACTAAAAATGCTAAATTTGGAAAAAGACATGATCAGCTGCTGAACACTTTCTATGCTTTCATCTAGCACTGCCCCATCTTGCAAACTTTTCTTATTCTTCTTATGTCATTATTTGAATTCAATTAGGATTTAGAATGAGTCAAGGAACCAAACTGAGCTCAATGTCTGCTAGGTTAGCAACACTCATATTTAGACTTGGTTAAGAATTGAGTTTAGAGACTCAGAATTTATTCTCCAATTCACAGTGCTGACCTTTTTTTTGGTCAAAACTGTGTTAGAGGAATGAACCTCCATGAAGAGTTTTCACAAATGTACACATAGATAATCAAGTGGATCTTTTGGTCAAAAGAAGTAGGATATAGATATTTCCTACCCAACTCCTAAAATTTAGGAAATAAATTTGCATGCACCCGCCCACACCTCCATTATGCACTTGAGTCATGAATCTACTTCACAGGTGATTTTCTTGTATGAATTGTTGTTTTGAGGAAATGGCATGAATTATTTCTGATTGAGATTCATTAAGTTGGTGTGTACTGATGGATATTTCCTATCTAGTGAGTCCTGTGCCAAACCCTTCTTATGGTATAATCTATGAGATGGCAGACACACACACACACACACACACACACACACATACACACACACACACTGACAGCTGATGTTGTATAGGATGGATTGTGCCAGCTGGAAATTGTGCCAAAATTTCAGATTTAACACAATAAGGTGTAAAGCCAAAGGCCATGAGTTTATGTCTCACTCTCCTCACAGCATTTTCTTGTTCTAATTTAATTTCTTCCACAGCTTGCAGTAAAATATTGTAGTTTATTTCAGGTATGATCATTCCTAAGCTGGAAATCACTGCTGTGATCACACATAACAGTACAAATTCTTATAACAATAGCCATAATGATTTAGAATAAGGTAGAGGTTTTCCACATTTACATGATTGCTTAAATATTTTTATGATGCTGTACAGTAATTTCATTCTTTTTTATTTCTACTCTGTTTCAGCAAAATTAAAGTATATGCATGTTCAAAGTGCTATTAAACACAAAGGAATAGGAGATTCATTTTGAGTTTATATTCTTTCAATAGGCATATTTAAATCTGACAAGAGCTCTTACTTTAATTTAATGTTTGTTCACTACCTATATTTTAATAGCTCCTCTGGGGTTCTGCTAGGGAGATAGAGAAATCAGGGTGTGTTCCATATTATGGATCTTTAATGGTCTATAAATTGTTCATAGCGTTATATAAAGTGAAAAAAAGTCACAGTGAGTTTCTTAGAAAAATAAATTTCACAGTAAACCACACCTTTACATTTTACAGATCTCAACTATTCTATTGATATTATTTTAATAAAAAATATTATTTAACTGTAAAATTTTGAAAATGTGTCTTGCAATTTTGTGTTCTAAACCAAAGAAAACCAGTGGAGATGATGCCTTTTGATGATAAACGCTGACTGTTCAGCATTGACAGCATCTTGGAATTTTCTGCCAAGAGAGTTAAGCTGCTGGCTCAACTACAGCTTTTCTTTTGAGCCTTTGGACAGATAAACACATAATCTTGGACCCATGAAAGATCTGAGCAGCTAAAACTAAAATATTGACTTTCAAAGCTACCACTTGTCATCTTGCTCTGGATTAATGTAATTCCTCCAGGCACGAGAGGCTCCCAGAGGTCCATCTGACTCGGTTGCAAAGTCATTGGCTCTCCCAGGCCCTGTGAGCAAGGAATTATTTTGGTATAGAGAGTGGAACAGTTTTGGAAGTGAGAAAGGGGAATCTCATTTGAAATACCTCCTGCCTTGATGTACAGGCACACTTGGTCAGGCCTTCTTTCCTGAATTTTCTAGAAGATATGAAGCCAAGGGAGTTGCCTGGCCTGAAGGAAGAACATTACTGTGACTCCTGACTGGATGGATGCACCATCCTCCAGTCCAAATTACAGGTCCATACAATGTATTTCTTCTCAACCACTTTGGCTTTATTTCCTAGTTGCACTCAGTGCAGACTTTCCAAGGTTAAGTTATGCAAAGATGAGCTTACATCTTGGCATTGTTTTCTGTCTCTCTTTGTACCCATTTTCAAAATTAGAAGACTGTTTCTTCGTTTTATAGGGCATATGGAATGCCAAATAAACATGGAGCTGGGAGGAGATGCTCCAAGGAGGTCTCAGCGGACTCAGAATATCCAACCTCCTCCTCAAGAAACAAAGCTCCATCAAAGATCTGGAAAACCTAGCAGTGAGTCTTCCATATCTCAACTCACTATTTCTAATTCATGGCAATGAATTCTGACACCATGGAAGCTCTGGAAAACTGGTAATTATGTCATGTTGATTCATTTTCATTTTAGGAAGTTCTGCTCAAATTTATACTCTTTCTCAAAAAAAAAATATTAATCTTAAACTATCATTTTTAAAAAAATATTTGCTTCCATGGGAAATTTAAAGCACTACTTTTATCCTGAAATAAAAACTTGTTCAAAATATCCTCAATTCCCATGAAACAAAATTGAATTTCAGCCAGTTTTGATCTAAACAGTAAAACCTTTTCCAGCATCAGAGTCTAATTTTAAGGAGCTATTAAAATACTGAAGCCTTGTTGTGATAAATATCAGCGTGTACAGGGAATTTCAGTAGCAAATTTTTAATCTGTTTTATAGAAATGCTCACAAGGTCATAGTAATTCTACTATAAAAAGAAACATGAACAGTCTACCTCAGTTTTTATTTAACCTCAAGGTCCTTAAGGGTTTTTGTGCCAAGCAGCCTTATATCACTAACACTTGATTTTGTGAAATTGCTTCAAAATCAAGACACAATGAAATAACCTCAAACATCCATGAACTGATTTAAAGCCCAGTGTATCTACATATTCTGCAGTTCTCTCCCTCTGAATTACTGTGCTTCATTCAAATTTTAACAAAAAAGAACATTGAAAATTAATTAATTAAAAGGATAATATTTCTGTTTACAGCATTGATCACTGATTTTGATTTGGTCAATTAAAATTTCCTCCTTGCTTAGCTATTTGATCCCATTAGAGTTATTCTTATCATTTATACATTTAGGATAAAATATAGAATAGTACTTAGGCATCTAGATTGTCAGCTATGCAGGCAGGATGAGTAAAATGAGTCAAAAAACTCTGCTTAGACTGACAAGATGAAAGGTTCCCCAGACTCTCAGCCTTATGCTGCCTTGCATGCCCAGAAGTGCTGCCTCAGTATTCATCTTCCACACAAAGCTGCTCAAGATTTCCAGGCTGAGGCATCAATCTTCCAGTTTTGAGTCATTACTCCTTGTCCTATCTTTCCATGCCCATGTGAACTGTCCCTGTCCAGATCTCCTGTAGCCCCTTTAGGTACTGAAAAGCTGCTGTAAGGTTTCCCCAGACCCCTCTCGTCTCCAGGCTGAGCAACCCAACCACCTCAGCCTCTGCACAGGAGAGGTACTCCAGTCCTCTGAGCATCTTCATGGCTCTCCTTTGGACTTGCTCCAACAGGTCCATGTCCTTCCTATGTTGAGGGCCCCAGAGCTTCTAAGGCTCTGGATGAACAAGACTATTAGAAAAAGGGTGCTTTGTCAAGGACTTATGTGTAACAAATTGTTTGGGTGCAGGTTGGCAGTATAAACATAGCACTTAGCTGATATATTTGGGATGATCTATATCCACAAGAACATATTGCTAAGAACCTCAGTAAGATACTCCTCCTTTCCCACTTGGAGAATGGATGGACTTCGAAACTTAAAAGACCATGGGGAAAAAAAATTGTGGTTGTTCTAATCTACAGCTAATATTTAAAACAGTGTCCTGGAGAATGAACAGAAAAGGATTTGTGTTGTGTGTGCAGAACTGTGAATTTGTGTTGTCATAGGTTACAATGTAAGATGTAACCAAAAGTATGTATTCTATCAGGATCTTCACAAGCTGTTAAAGCAGGTGGGGCAGTGTTTATCTGCTCCATGACACATTCCTATAACTTTCTCTGAGGACTGTCTTCTATTAATGGGCCATCAAGTGTCACTGCATGACTGATAAAATGACATCATCCCTTTGTGAGATGCTCCATGCAGGGGGAGGAACCAACCCTTCCTACCTGGCTATAACCTGAGGCTGGGAACACCAGGAGCAGCAGTACCCACTGGATTCCAGAAGAGAAGAGCTCCATAATCACCACTGGATGTCCAGAAAAGGATCAGACTTTACTACAGGATCACTACTTTAACAGAATCACATCCATCACTCCAAAAGAACTGCAGCCCTCATTTGATCGGACTGCTACCACAACCCTGACCTACAGAGTATCAGGTTGTATCCTGACTGTCAGCTTAAGCCAGTGTTTCTGTTTTATTGCCTTTATCTTAATTTTCCCATTAAGCTGTAATTCTGACTTGGGGATCTCCCACTGGTTTGCTTTACATATATAAATATGTACTCGTTTTAAAGTATAAATATATATATATATATGTATAAGTATAATAAGTATATATATATATACATATATAATATATAAATATAAGTATATATATAAATATAAGTATATATAAATGTAATATTCCTAGTACTGGGATGTAATGCAGACTTCATGCTGCCTTTGACATTCTGCATGTCATAACTGCCCTACATAGATTTCAGTGCCAGTTGTCATTGTTCCTTGGCATCATAAATGCATGTATTCTAGCATATTTAACTTCTAATATTTATCCCATTAATTTCCTAATTCTTATTTATTTACATTGGATCTGAATGTGTATATAAATAGTTATCCATTTAATTATGGCAGCTTTGTAAGGCACCACGTATTTAACAGTTGTTCACTCAAAAGGCAAGGGAGTGAATCTGGGTTTGCATTGTGTGTAGAGCCTTCTGGCCCTGAGTATTAAATTCCAGTATAATGAGGACCTTGTGCTGGTTTTATACCAGACAGGGATTCAGCTCATTCTGCCAGAGATCTGGCAGCAATGTAGGACTGAGCAGCAGCTGCCAAAAATTACTTGATATTGTGTAAGCCCTTGTGCTGTACAGTTTGAGAGTTGAAAGGGTTCATGTGCAAGAGCAGAATCTGCAAATGAAACATATATAGTAGAGCCACATTTGTAATAATAATGTGCTGTGTATCCCTTCCTCTCCCTTTGTGCCTGCATGGCATAAAACATGATGAGTCCATAGAAGCACACTGGGATTAATCATATGGTGAAAAGCATTTTTTGCTCACTATATGGTACTTTTGTCTGTGGAGAGGAAGAAATGCTATTTGAGCCTCAAGGAAGAAGAAGCTGAGGTTAGGCCCTGCAAAGGTTGGCAATTTCCACTGGACCTCCTCTTTTTTTTCTTTATTTTTTTTAACTGCCAAATGGATCTGAAAGTGTTGAGGGTGAAAGTCATTTTGGGGAAGCAAAGTGGAAGGAGTGGTTAAGAACAGATTTCACTTTAATTTCTGAGTAACAGCAATGAAAGGACTTTTCGAAATTACACCAACGATAACCTCAATATTCTTTAACTGAAGAAAAAGTTCAATTTATTTTAAAGCCTTTTCCAATGTAATTCCTGTTATCTTTGAATAGAAGTGGATCTAATTAGCTGCTCTTAGAGAAGTACTTGACACAATGATTGCTTATGTACCCTGTTCACTTATTCAACCTTTCTCCAGAAAACAAGACATAGGTCATTTTAACAAAGTTCTATAATATTATGAGTTTAACCCCTTTGCAGTGTATGCTATGAATTTAAGGAGTTTTTGTGAACATGAAAGCACAAGCTTGATTAATTCTGTATTTACTCTTCAAGATGGTTAGCCTGATTAGAAGACAGCCTAAGAAACCAAGATGGTCTTTTAAAATGAAATTTAAATAATTTTTGTGCCCTGACAATTCTTTTCCCCTTGAAGCATCTCAAGAGGATAAAATGGAGGGTGACAGCACTGAGGGAAATTAAACAGATGACGACTATTTGTAGACAAATTGCAGACATGCTAATCTTGTTAATTTACAGTAAAACCTAACACTTATCCAGACCTCTGCCATGACAAAAAGCAGCAAAAGGGAGGCATTTCTAATTTCTCAAGTGCACTTCAGATTAAATTATGTTCTGCTACATTCACTGAGGAATCCTATTAACGCCTATTTGCAATTGCAATCCTTGGGTCAAATTTGGCTCTGTTTTTTTTCTGGTGAGATTAGATCATTGTGTTAGTTTATTTGCTTGTGCTTCTTCCCATCCTCTGTCAATTGCTCTCTTTCTCACAAATATTGCCAGTACCATAATCATCATCATTATACAAATTATGCAGAAGGACCCTGTGCTTGCATATTCTTACCATCTTCTGCCGCATTAGAGTGAAACAATGTCAAAACAAATTTCACTCATTGCTCTCTGACAAGTACACATAATCTAAACCAGTCCTTGTAAGCCATGCTGGCAGCAAGAATTTGTAGGTAATTGGTATAGATACATATCACCTAATTTTAGCTATCCAGAATGAAGTATCTTGTTCCAGCTGCTCATCTGGATTCACTTGAAAGTCGACAGACAGTCTAGCACCTCCAGAGTGTGATTCTTCTCCGTGATTTTAGACATCTGTCTAGGGCTGAGATGTACCATCCACACCATTCCAAAGTTTCACCATTTCAAAGGCATCTGGTCACAGATGAAGCCTCACTCCAGGATTCCAGGCTGGTGAGAGCTGTGCAGAGATAAGTGTCTGTGCCTGATATGCCTCCTGGAGTCACAACAGTGCACAGTTTTGTGCCATTTTAAAGGTGTTCTTGGCGTTCACACATAAGAATAAACTAATCAGCCTTTCTCAAAGGTCACAGAAAACTGTTTGGGGTCTGACAGACTGGCACTAACAGGAGCTCAATCCAAACACAGGGCTCCAGGTAACATCCACCAGGATTGTGTCATATTTCAACCATATTTTAAAATCACCACTGTGCAACCACACAGGTTCATACAAAAACAGCTTACATATCCTGACAGAGGGACTCCACATGTTCCATGGGATTCTCTTTCCTAAAGACAACAGACGGTCATTTTAAGCCTTCAGCAAAAGCAGAAAAAGTATATACTCCCTGAGTTTTTCCAATACAAAATAAGAGTCAAACCAAGAAACAAATATTTCCCATTTGTTTTAGTAGGTAGCACACAGCTGCAGTTAAGTCTTTGGCATTGGTAATTCTCAGACATTTACCATCATATACTGTCCAAGGGAAAAAAATTTCTTTTAATGAGCACTCAGAATTTTTGCTAGCTGCCAACAGTATTATTTTAACAGGCTGTTGGAACAGAGGGTGAGAATGGACTGCACTTGTGTAGGAAGTCATTAATTGTTCCGACCATATCTTGTTGTGGATTTCTCTATGTAACATGAAAGCAATTTTGAGCAGGGACTTAGAATAATTACCACTGTGAAGAACTCTTTTGCACAATTTATTACTGAAGGGCAGATTTAGTATTGGAGAAGAATGACAAATGAATAAACATGTAGTTGAAGTACTATGAAGTGGGGAAGTGGATTAGCATTAAATAAATTTGAAATCAAGACTAACAAATACAAACCTCCTTAGAGCCAGAATAGAAATCTAATATAGCCATTCTCAAGTAAGGCTGAGGATTAAATGATGAAATATTTGACAGAAGCTAATGAGCCATCATCATAAGCAATAGGGTGTTAAAATGAAAAAAGGGAATTGCTATGAATCCCATTTTTTCTGATTAATTTTTAGATTTTTCTGAGTGCATTTTTCCCACATGCATATGAATCCCGAACTACTACTTTCTTGCCAATTTGGAGCTACAACTAATGACTTGTGACCATATAATGAGTTGTAACATTTAGCTCAGATTCTGTGATCCCAAATACACTTAAAAGTTTTGATATTTTTGTTCTACATGTGGCAGTGCAAAGAAGATGTCCTCCTAGTCACAGAGGGCTAGAAAAATAGTCATTATTTTGAGAATTCATACCACAACTCTTTCTCTTTTCCTGCTCTGTGGGAAGGAAAACAGAGATTGTACTCACAGACTTCTCATAAGCCCTGCACCCTTAGTTCTCAGCAGGGGAATGAGCACCTGAAATCCTCCCTACAAAGGCAGTGCAGCGTGGTGCTTGGGAGGGTGACCCAGGTGACCTGCCTGCTGCTGATTATGTTCTTTTATGCCAAGCAGGCTGAAGTCATGAGGAAAAGCTGTTTCAAAAGCCATCATCATTGATTTCTCTCTGCTGCTGCTGAGGTCAATGAGTTAGTGTTATCATGATTCTTACCCATAAATATCGATGTGAAAACTCTCATTGACTCCAACATAAGTGAGGACAGGGCAATACTCTTGGAAATCCCATCTGCTGCATTGCAGTTTGCTGCTCCAGAAAAAAAAGGCAATGACTATGCATGATGTATTATGAAGGCTGAAATACTGGTACTTCAAAGAGTGCTTAATTAGTTCAGATAGGTCATAGGCCCTCAGAAAGTACCAGTTGTTTCAAAGGTTTTATTCCCTACTGATGCCATTTTTTCCCCAACTGACAGATGGAAAATGTGCTTGCAGTGACCTTGTCTGGAATTTTTTTTAGCATTTGCAGAGAAGTCAGAAACAGGAGTAACAAATTCCTTCAGTAATTTGAAAAACGTACATCCATCTACTAGGCAATCTATGCCATCACCTGATTTTGAAATAAGCTCCTATTAATAAGCTATTCCATCTATAAATAATTATCATCAGGAAATCAGTTTTGAGATTGCTACAGTGCACAAGATTAAACATTCTATCACTTGTTTGGGCCTTTTTTTTTCCTGTGGTCGTAAACTTTTTTCAGTAGTGTCCTGAATTCAGGACACAGCTAGGAGGAATCATTATTGTTATTTCTAAGTGAAAGGGAAGACAATTTATTTTTCTGTGTTGTTCTCAGTTCAAGACAATTTTTCTTGACTCTGTTAGTTCTTAACTACCACTGTTTTTCTTGTACTCTGAGCAGCTGAACAGAACATACCTACTCATACCTGTCAATCCAGCAAAACTGAGAACTACATTCTTTATTAAAAGATGGCAACAATCAATAACAAATTAAAGAACACAGTTATAAATTATTCATGGCAGTAAATCCCGATAAGTGAAGTATGTCATATGATGCAGAACATTAAAAATTTGCATTGCTTGCCATATCCAGATCAATATTAAAGAGATTGTTAAATTGAGATCAGGGAAAACAGCAAACATGGAAAAAAAATCAAAAGTGAACCACAACCTAAAATCCATAAATCAGTCAGTCATAAATAATTAAGGTGAACAACTTTTCCTTTTGTAAAATATACAATACATTTAAAGAGCAGCATTTGTTTGGATAAAATGTCAAAACTTACATGATGCAATTCTCTTGGTTTGAAGTTTAGTGGTTCAGTACATTGCAATCAGATGAAAGCTCAGAACCACACTTTTAGCTGATGTAAACCTATTTAAGTCCATTAAAGCTGTTGGTGATGCAGTATGTTAATCTCCCTAAATCTGGCCAGTTCATTTGATCAGGAATGAAACAGTAAGCAAACACTTGAACAATATTTTGGCCTTCCCCACACTCTGCTCAAGTTGATGCAAATTCTCCGACCTGCTTTGAATCAGGCCTCCTGTTGTGATTTTATTCTCAGATCTAGAAATTTAGAGAACATAGCTCTACAACGAAATACAGAAAAAAAATCTGTCGTGAACTTTTCTCAACCTACTCTAAAAACAATAGGCTGTGTAAATGATGGACTTTTTTCATTAGCTAAGAGTTTATGGAGCTCTACATCCCAAAAGAATGACACCCAATCGCTCCTGAACATTGACTGCACACCTCCAAGCATGGATATTCTGAATACACGGTGACAGAACAGATTCTGATTCCTCCAGAAAGGTGAGGACAATGTAATTACAGTTGTAGCAGTGCAGATCTCCCATCCACAGCCTCTCACACGGCAGCTGATGAGGTGTTGACTCCCAGCACAGGCAGAGGCAGTGGTGGTGAGCTCTGACAGATGCACCACATAATTCCAAGGGTCTGCTGCACATCTCTGGGTGATCCCAAACAGGCAAACAGCCAAGACACTGCACACTATCTCCCTGGGAGAAATCTGTTGATTTGCCAGCACAATAAATGTGTTAAGCATCATTAGCAAGATTCTTAATTACCTATTTTGCATTAAGTAGTGGCACATGCTATTTACTGCTGCAGAAGAAAAAAGTGATAATTTCTTTGCAGACAAAGAACTGTGCCTATGAAGTTATTCTAGCACTGAAACCAAGGTAAAAGTAGATGTATGTTATATTATAAATTGAATCTGAATTCTGCAACTGGTAATATTTTCTAACTTGGTGAGTAATGAAAATTCATACTGATTTTTCTGCAACAATTATTTGAACTGAAAGAAAGAGACACCCAATTCTTTCTGAAATGAATGGCAATACTGTTTGCAGTGCCCAGAGCAGATTGTGAGAACTTTATCAGTGATCTTTTTTGATGCAATGGCTTCTGTTCTAGTCAAAGGCAATAATGAAAAGCTGTGTTTCATTTGCTTTCTGACAACAATGTCTAAACTGCTTCTGTTGATGCAGAGTGACCAAACACGTTTTTTCCAGCACATGCAGTTCCCTCTTCCTCTTAACACTTTTGTCCAACCTGATCTATTTTCTGCTTAAATACACAATTTAATAACAGACTGCATTATATGGAAAAAGGCACTCATGCATATAACATACCAGCACTGTTTCTTACCATGGTCCAGGCCTCAGATGTATCATTAACAATCACCTCCATATTACTGAATATAGAAAATTATTTCAGCTTCAGGACAGAATAAGTAAATTTTCAGCAGTATATTGTAAAGATACACTAAGGAGAGCATTTTGCTCTGTTAAAACTACAAATACACTGTATGAATGTGAGACTATTTGAATTTTTTTTTATTTTTTTTTTATTTAAGGTTTCTGCTTAGATGGGGTATTTCCAGTTTGCTCTATTTCATCTCTTCTGTATATGCAAATTCGAGAGACCATAAAACTTATGCTTTACAATAGACTTTTTAAATGGACAATATCCTGCTTTGTTCTCATAAACATTAAAAGCACTGGCTTAAATAAAATGATATCATCATCATCATATAAACATGCTTTTCCACCAGCACCCAACATGATCAGTTTAACACCCACTGTCATCCTCAGAGACTTGTCTATTCATGCCAGGTGGAAGTGAGAGATACTTCTCAAATTTTTCTACTTTCTATTCAAATCCTCACAGTGCACCCATTTCTGCTGGAATGGAATTAATGTTCTGACAGCAATGGCAATAAAAGTCCCAACTTGGGACCAAATATTATCTCACCTATAAAGAACTACTGGAGTATTTCAGAGGGAATATGGCCTTTGCTAGAAAGTTATGATCTAACAGCAATTTTTCCACTAACCAGAAAGAAGGAAAGCTTTCAGATGTTTTGGGGTTTTGGAGAAGGCACATTCAAAAGTACAGTCTGATTGTACCCCTTATCTTACATCTATTACTATTATTATTATCATCATCATATTCCAGTTATTAAACTGCTCTTATTTCATCCCATGAGTTTTATTTTGTTTTCCAATTCTCCTCCTCACCCAGCCAGGGCAGGGATGGAGGTGGGTGTATGAGAACAGCAGTGTTTTACTTGCCTATTGGGATTAAACCATGACAGTCACACTACTGACAAACCTTAGATGCTACTTCTATTGTATGTATTTAGTTGAGTGGGGTTTCAGTGCATTCAAGAAGTGCTCAGAACCAGAATGAGTCAATTTTCACCAAGGATCTGCAGAAAACAGACTGCAGGCTCAAGCTGCAAAAAAAGATGAATAAGTTAAAGTCTTCAGAAAATACAGTGTTCAAGGAAGTTTAAAAAATATTGAAGTTTAAGTATGAAATATTATGCTGTGCTCAGGAAAATTTCCTCCAGAAATGGGAAAATATTGAACAGGTTGGGGGTGTTTATCAATCATCCTCATCAAAATCATCACCAGATTTGTAGTGGGTTTTTTGCCAGCAACATCTCCGTCTCTGTTCTTTCAGTTGTCAGGGCCATAACTTTGAAATTATTGCATAATTTTAAACAGACAACTTCAGATAAGGCCTTTCAGGCAGCAATGGTGACACAGAGCTCACCATGAGGTCAGGATTCATCAGGAAATGTAAATGGATCTCTTAAAGATGGATGGATAATGGCAAGCAGCAGTAAAACAAGCACAAAAAAAAATAAAAATATCCCAGATTGCCAGATGAATCTGAAAAACATTCAATTTGTGAGGAAGGCAGGAGGAGCTATGTGTTCCCCCAACCAAACATGTTTCACCAGCAGGTGCTGGATTGTCAAATGCATGAGCCACTTCAGCTGGTGAGTACCCTGATAAAATCAACTTATTTATAGCTGTGGATCTCTAATGATCTCTGTTTCCTGAATTCCATAGCAAGAATGATCAGTGTGTCATAGGAATTTTGTCAAAAGCACGCCTAGAGAGTGAGATAGCAGCACTGTTGTGCTTTATGAGATCCTGAATGTCTTTGTCATTAATGAATGTCTTAAGAGTAGGCCCTAAAAAGGATAAGTTAGGAAAGGAGCATTAATTTACCACCCCCTCTGTTATTTTGGACTCTATGAGACTTCTCAGCATTCCAATTCAGCAATAGGACAGGGATGCTTCAGGTTTTCACCTTTTTTTTTTCCCCCCTCATATTTCAAGTCAAATGGTGACTGGGTGGTGGGGGCTGTGCGAGGTTTTACAGCGTAGCGTGTGGCTTGAGCTAGCCCAGGTGAACCAAAGGCAAGGACAGCTGGGTCTGGTGGCCACAGCTGCAGAAACAGCCAGGTTTGAGCCTGTGTAATAACTTACATTGGGGTAGGGGCCACCTGTGGCAGTTTCTCTCTGCTATGCTGTGATTTATTGTGACAGAAGCCAGGGTTAGTGTTATCTCACCCTGCTGCTGGAACGATGATTCTGTGCTTTACCTTGACATTTCTTGATGCAGTGCTCTCTCTCCCTCTATGAGGGTCAGTGTTTGCAGGGTTTCTGTTTCTGTAGGAACTTTGCCAGCATCTGGCAGGTAGACCCTGCAACATGTACCTCTGCATGGTGAAAAAAGCCAGCCACAAAACCACCATGGAACAACAGAAAGATCAGAGGAACACTGGTCCTCCTTTTCCTGGCTGAAATACAATGTCTACTCATAGAAACAGTAATAAAATACCCTCCAAACAAATAGGAAACACAACAAAAAAATCCCTGTACTGTTTCAGAATTATCCCAGGAGGAGACAAAACCAGTCTTAGAACTGCCCTTTGCCTGCTTCTGCTTTGCTGTTGCAGTGTATTGTTAAAGTTGTGGCAAATAAAAATTCTGTCCCCTCTTGTCCAGGCAGGAGACGGCAGTGCCAGCCCTGGGAGAAGGGCACAGAGCAAAGGCATGGAGAATGCAAGGGAGCAGCCCCTGTCCTGGAGCCCACACAGCTCATCTGAGGGTGGCCAATAAATCCTTCCCATCTTTACTCACTCTTGTAGGCTTGACAATCACAGCCTCACTATCAGTGATCCACCACATTGTGATCATTGCTAGAGATATAAAACCTGGGTGGAAAGGGAGTTGGTTTTTTTGTTTGTAAATGTAGACATTTATTATTTTACTAAATTTTACCTTACCAGGAAACATATCTCAGTCCTCTTACACCTTTGGTGCAAAAAGAATTCATTATGCCACTTACTTACTATTTCACTTTTTATGGGGATTTACTGACAAGCTGAAACACAAAGCAAGAGTTGTCCTAATGTCCTGATGATGTGACAGGAACAATGAAAAACTGAGCAAATAAATATGAATAATTCCAGGTTTTGGTAAAATCAAGAGACATAGTGCAGGGAATTTTAACAGCAAATACCTTCTAAGACTGTTTTGTTTCTTTTTTTTTTTTTTTTTAATCACTATTAGTTTAATCAGCTGATCAGGATTTCCTGAAAAGTCTAATTTAAGATGTTGCTCTGATTTATTTATAAATATGTCACTGCACAAAGATTTATGAGTTCATTTCTAAAAATAAATTAGACTCTAAAGGTTGCATAACAGAGGGAAGCAATGAACATCTGTGGCATCATGGTGCCACATAAAAACACTCTTTGGGGGATTTGCTGCATACAGACACCTGCTTAGCGATGATGCCAATGCCCACCAGTTTCCTTAACTTTGACAGATGACCAGAATCACCCAATAGCCTTCATTCTGAAATACAGCTCATTTATTTAGTCATATACATTCTGTCTAATTGATAAAAACATAAATATATATAAACTAAAATTTGAAACAGGCTTTTGAATACTGAAACTTTAATCCATCTAGTTGTTGAGCTTAGCATGGAACAATGATCAAAATTTGGATTTGCAGGAAATAAATCCCCAGACTTACTTTCCTGTTCTTTAGGCACCATCAAACAATCCTCTGCATACACAGTTAGAAGTAATTTCTAGCCAGGTATTTGTTATTGCCTCAGTGCTAAAAAAAAACCAACCAAAAAACAACCAAAAAATCCCTCTGTTTATTTACGAGAGTCCTGTTACCTCTGCTTACCCTGGAGGTGACTTTGGTCTAACAGGGGACTTAGAAGAAAAAAGCAATGAGCAGCACAGACACAGTCCTGTCAGGTATTTCAAGGGTGGCACCATAATTGCTGGCCAAAGAAGGTGCAGCTGGAGGTGACTTCCAAAGCTTTAAAAGCTACATCCAAAGGACAATGTCTGGCTTCAATCACATAAATGTGTTATCCACAGGAATCCAAATATGTTCTCATATTTATGCATAAACTTTTGGAGCTACCTGATTTTGTCTGTCAGTAGTGTTTGGTTTCATTCTTGTAAATATGAAGAACATATATCTAAAAGTAACTATGTTTAATTTTATTTTTCTTCACATTTAAGGGGTTATACTTAAAATATATTATTCAAGAACATTTATAAATGTTTCTGCTACCTTTGACTATTACACAATTCCACAACAATAAAAATGTAATGGAACTATGAATTACAATTAATTGTGCTTAGACTGTTCTTTTATTTATCAGAAATATTTTTTAAAAACACTTCTGCAGTTGCCTATAAGTCTTATTTAGAGTTGTGAATTCTTTTTTGCCAATGCATTTCCGTATTTTGCTTCAAGTTTGATGATTTACTATTGGGTATTTTTTCACTTTAAGAGTATAACTGAAGCTTGTTCAAGGTTGTTTTTTTTTTTTTACATTTCACTGCTGTAGATCTCTAATTTTGCTGGTTTTGAAGCTGTAATGTTATGATTCCTCACTTTCATGACTGTTAATAGAAATAGAAAATGCATCAGATGATATAAAAAATAAAATATTTTGTGGAAAAATCTTTTTTAATGAAGATTAAGCTGGTCTTGGAATGATTGCATTTGGGAAATAATTGATATTACAAAAGTAGACATCAAGTAAGAAAATATAATTTAAATTACACCCAGTGATTACAGTCCATATCAACTTCTAAGAGCTAATTTCTAGTATTACTTTAAACTTTATATTCAATTTGCAATGCCTGTTTCTCCACTGTCCGAGTCATGCAAGCCACAATGTGAGCTGGAGTAAATCAGCACAGGTTGACTAAAATCTGTTTTCACCAGCTAATGAGCAACTCCACTTTTGCAGGGAACATTGTCTTGTACCAACATCTATTTTACCTACGCAGCCCTGGGAAGTATCTTTTCATAGACACAGACAAAACCTACAACTTTTATGTAATACTGAAAACAATCCTTGTTGTAGTACAAGCACCAAATATTCCTGCCCAGCTGATGGACTCCACTATCCATGCTGAAGAGATTTTCAGAATCAGACTTTCTCCCCTCCTAGGTTTAATTCTGAAGCTGGCCTAAGCTAGTTTAGAAGACGTGGTCATCCGAAAGTTGTTTCATCTGAAAAGAGATGTTAGCAGGTTTTCATTCCAAACCAATGCTTCTACAAACTGAGGGTATAGCAAACCTTGTTAGACACCTGCTAAATAAAGAACCAGGCCAGGGATTTCAGGGCATTCTCCTCACATGTCCAGGCAGGCAGACACTCTGGGTTTTGCCACAGTAGGGACCCAGCTGGGGCAGAGAGCTCCTGACACAGCAATACCAAAACTGCTGTTAATGAAGTAATTTTCCAATGAAGAAATTGAAGATTCTCCTCTTCAGGAAAGCTCATCTACCACCTTTCAGGAGCACAGCACTCATTAATATGTATCTTCCATTTCTAAAACCTTGTCTCCAGCTTAAAAAGCCCCTCTTACAAATAGTGTTTATAGCTATAGCTATTCACATCTCCTTTTCATCTTCCCCACTTCCTGGGGTCTTAAACATGAAGAAAATTACTCCATTGCATTTGTACATCCATAAGTGGCAATAAACCTTTTAAAATATAAACACCACTGTGGATTTGCATGTTTTTTGAGAGAAAATATGATGGGAGAACTTTGGAACCCAGCAAATTTTTCACTAGTTTGTTTAAACATATAATTTAACTTTCATTCTCTGTTTATGTCATAATTTTTGTCAATCCAAAAAGGCACTGAAGCTCAGGTCCAACTTTAATTCTTGCAGCCTTCACTGAAACTTAGCTAGAACCCAGGCAGAGAACGGAATGGGACTCTATGGGATGTGGAAGGTTTAGGAACTGCATAAAAAGAGCTTGTGGTGACACCTGTCCTCAATGTCCTACCAGGAGGTAACCATAAATCAACTTACTACAGAAACTGATTTTAGACAGAAAGGAAATGAAATTGCACTGAGTACAATGGGTATTTTAAAGTAGTCTCTTAGGATGGAAGTTTGCCTGTTGGCAATGCTGTAGTTTTGGATATTACAAATGAAATATTCTGAATGTGAAGGCTTTGGCACTATGCATGACTATCCTTGATACCAGGTAGAGGAATAAGAAAGGGAGGGAATCATCCCGCTATTATCTTGTTATCATTCCTGACAAGTGCACTAAGGACACTGGAAAAGCACCAAACTGCTAATGCTGCCATGTGAGCAATAAGACATGCCAAGTTCTGAAAAACACCTCCCTCAGGGGAGCAACTGAAAGCTGTTTACAATAGATCAGAAACTCCTGTCTGAGATTTATCAGCGACTGTCACAGGTGAGAAGTGTTTACTAACAAAGCCAGAACAAGTGACAGAGAAGGTGATGACTCCTTCAGGATGCTCAGCCTTTGGAATAATTCATCTTTTAGCAGCCATGGCAAGTCCCAAACTGGAGCTTTCAGCAGGCAGTTCGGGCACAGCAAAAGCATTCCCTTCCCTGGGCACATCTAATCTAGCCCAACTGTATTGCACCTGCCCTGAGGCAGTAAAAGAAATGGAAAATGAATCAAAGTGGATCTGATTCTGACTTCCATGAGAGCACTACAGAGATTCATTTCCCTGTATTTGATCTGACTAGATTAGATTAAAAGTTCTTTACTGTAAGGATGGTGAGGCCTTGGCACAGCTTGCCCAGAGAAGCTGTGGATACCCTTGGAAGTATTCAAGGCCAGGCTGGATGGGGCTTGGAGCAACCTGTTCCAGTGAAGGTGTTCCTGCCCTTGGCAGAGGGGGTGGAACAAGGTGATCCTTAAGGTCTCTTCCAAACCAATCCATTTTGGAATGAAACTCTGGGAAACAACTTTCTTTAATTGCATGAATAAACCAGAAGCTTTGCCTACCTAAGGCTCTGTATCAGCTGTACTATACAACCAACAGAAATATCATTTTTCTATTCTGCTCCCACAGTTCATAAATTTTACTCTAAGAATTGAATGAAAATTACAGTTGGTAACTAATGAAGGAGAACTGAGAAAACCCTAAAAGAAGCCAGGAATTTTTTGATAGATATCTCATCATATTATATTTTGACTGCTTAACCAGCTGTTCTTTTTTTAAATAAGCCCTTCATTTCACGTTTGCTGCAGTACATCACAATTTTATCGCGATTCTGGAGAGTTTATCCTTCTACTTTTGGAAGCATCTTTTAGGCCTTGCCAAGTATTTTCCAGGAAAGCTGACTGCAAGTGCACTTGTCTTCTTAAATTGAACGCCCACTCCCATTTGCAAGCAGATTTCTTTAGAGACAATCAAAAGCATGCAGACCTCAGCCCTTCCTTTCTTTAGGCCTCTAGGAGCCAGAAACATGTCACATTTTCACATATTATCCAATATGTGATAGGCTCTATCATGTATTTGCATCAATCTCAATACAGTAAACCTTGTCTCCTCACCACACCAACATATACTGCTCATTATAAAAATTAACAGGTCAATGAGCAGGAGGGGGGATCATTATCAGCTCTGATGGATGGGTAGCAGTTCTTGTCTGCTGATACCCTGTGCCACGAACAACATCATAAAGACTGACCTCATTTCTTTCCTGTGGCCACATATTAAGTTTTCCAGCTTAAATTCTGTTATAACATAAATATTCATCAAAAGCAGGCTAAAGGAAGACAGGATAAGATTAGAGTGTGACTACATCAAAAGGTATTTCCAAAGAAACTGGTTTTTTATATATATATTTTTCAGTTATTAAGATCAATACGGGTCTCTTCTTGTGGTCTAGATCACAGAGCCTTAACAAATGCAGATAGCCCTCCCTTTTCTGACTCTGTTCTGACTGCAAGCACTTTGGGAAACAGATGACCTTTACTGAATAGCTTTATAAAGAACCAAAGCTGCTCTCTAATCTCCATTGCTGTTTATGTGCTCTGGTCTAAGGTGTGCTAGATAAAAAAATCTACCTGTGCATTCACACCTGTACCTTCACAGTAGAGTCATTAAGAAGTTTCTCAGCAATACTTACATTTAAAGGCTTAAAACACCGTTCATGCTGCAATGGGAAGCAAAGCTTATGCATCCAAAGGAGATTGCTTTATTGTAGAAATCACACCCTTTTAATACCTTTAATCTCTACCTGACATAACTGAAATCAAACCAAGACCTAAAAGAATTTAACAGAAGAAGGGCACCCATTGGCTGGTTTAGCTGCAGTGCTGCTGTCCACACATTCTGCCATCCAATCAGCTTCCT